>NC_141622.1:41164466-41355716 GCF_047967505.1 Dipteris shenzhenensis | reverse complement strand
CTTTCTTCTATTCTTAGCTCTCCTCAAAAGACTATAGAAGATGTTTGTACTTGGTTAAGCCCTTTGAATTTAGATGGGGTGCGAGTCATCTTAGTGCCTTATCATGAGGCGTAAGTATCAACTCTAACCTTATTTTTACTATTTCTTTGGCAAGTTTGTGTAAAACAATAATCATTTTTATTCTGGTCGTGTAGCTCACATTGGAGTCTGATCGTCTAGGACCTTGAACTCAACCGTTTGTGGTTTGTGAATTCAATGGAAGGCTATCATGCCAACTCCCCGAGGTAATTATTCTCTTAATATTTTTGATACTTTCTTATTTTGTATCTTATGATCATGACATATTAATATATTTAACATGTCATGATGGACAGTGCTGCATATCGGCTAGTATCTGCTATCAGAACAACCACGGAGCAACAAGATCAAGTAGAATTCAAAAGACATCTGCCAGTGGAGCAAAAAGATGGGCACAGCTGTGGGTGGAGAGTTGCCTACAACTGCATGTTGTTTCTTAGAGAGATTTTTGATTTGGAGTTACCTGTCAAAATGGAATTATATACAGAAGCCGATCTACTAGCATTTCAGGCTGAGAGTATTCAGCGTCTAATTACTACCATTGGGAAACAACCTGAAAATATGACTACATTGTAGCATGTATAAAACCTTATCTTTATACTTGTATGCTTGTTCAAGCCTTTAATCGGGATGTGTAAATCTCATAACTTTTTTATATTTTCCTCCAAGAAGAGAAGAGACTGAGTCTAATGAAAGCATGCTATCTTTATACTTCTATGATTATTTAAACCTTTATTTTTATTTGGGATGTGTAAATCTCATAACTTTTTAAATTTTACCTCTAAGAGGAGGAGAGACTCACTCTAATGAAAGCATGTATAAAACCTTACTTTTTAAATTTTTGCTCCAAGCGGAGGAGAGACTCACTCTAATAAAAGCATGTATGAAACCTTATCTACTTGTTTAAGCCTTTATTTGGGATGTGTACATCGCATAACTTTTTTATATTTTTATAGCAGAAGGAGGATGTAGAAGACATAGCAAGTGAAGAAGAATACAATGTAGACTGCTCTCTCAATAAGATGAGTCATGAAAATATGAATCTATTGGAGCAGATTGGAAGTTCATTCACCGCTATATTGTTAATTCGACAACAACCTCATTTTTTTGAATTTGGTGAAGAAGAGATTTCACTCCTCTTGAATCCTAAGAAAGAGGTTAATGTCAAAGTCATTACAACCATCCTCAGGTTTGATGCAACCTTTTCCTTGGCTTTATACTTTGCTTATTTTGATTGAACCCAAGAAGCTAATACTTTTTTTTTAAATATAGTAATGTTATAGCAAATTTTTCGCAAAATATACAAAGCGTTTCATATATGCTCGATCCTCGTATTTTGGAAGTGCTTAGCAACAAAGAAGAAACCATAGAGGATGTTTGCAAGTGGTTGAAGCACGTTCCTATGAATGACACACGAGTTATTTTTACAGCATATTATGAGAAGTAAGCATCAAACCCTACTTGTTTTTTCTATTGCATTGCTAGAATTGTCTCAAACACAATAATTATTCTTTATTGATAATGCAGCTCACATTGGAGTCTAGTAGTCGTGGACATCTTTGCGAAGAAGTGCTTCTTTTCCAACTCAATGATATCCGTCCATGGCACTATGTTAGAGTAAGTATAGACTACACTTGTTGTCACTTCTTGACATGTAGATTGATATGCAATGCACATATTCACTGTTATTATATGTTTTGATGTGCAGATTAGCTCGAAAGTTAGTAGGTGCTATCGACACAGTAATGCGGCAATGTGACTTGGCACAACAAATAGAGTATATAACATGTCAGGTATCACATCAAGAGGATAGCCACATCTATAATTTGGATGGAGGGTGGGCTACAATTGCTTTTTGGTACTTGGTCAAATTTTTGAGATACAAAATGACACCACATTGTCAACATATACGGATTTGCATCTCTATGCATTTATAACATGTACCATTCGAGCAATCATTAAGGGCGACACTATGGACCCTCCCACAAGGCAAATAGATAATGGCTTAGAGGAGTGCAAAATGAATGCCATCAAAGAGTCAAAGGGGATAGAAGACCTCAACTCTACAAACATGGCTTCATTGGAAGAATTGGGAAGCTCTTTTAATGTTAGGGTTATGATTCAACATAGACCTCAGTATCTTGAATTTGGGGAAGAGGAGATTTCAATCCTCTCTAGAGCTTCAAATGAGGGCAATAACAATGTTATGATGGCCATTCTCAGGTTTGATACAAAATTTTTCTCTGCTTGATAATTCAATATTTTGATTAAATCTAATAAGCTAATATTCATTTATTTGTTGGTGCAGTATAGTTATCTCACGATTTGGTAGAGCCGTACAAAACCGTGTGTATATGTTGGATTCCCTCCTTTCTCCTATACTTAGTGATAGCAGAAAGACAATAGCCGATGTTTGTAAATGGTTACAGCCTTTACATTTACATGGCATGCGAGTCCTATTTATGGCATATCACGAGATGTAAGTATCATGGGATGTAAGTATCATGGCAACCTTTATTTTCATCTTATACTAGCAACATTGTGTTAAATAATAATGGTTCTTAATTATTCGTGTAGGAAACATTGGAGTTTGGTGGTTTGGGACCTTGAAGACAACTATTGTTGGTTTGTTAACTCGATTGCAGGCTTTCATGGCTCAGTGCAAACGTAAGTATTCTATTAATCTGTTGTTACTTCTATATTATATACCTTATGTAATAGACACACTAAGTTTTTTTAATATGTCATGATGAGCAGGTCGATTGAGAAGTTGGTATCTGCTATCAGAGAAATAGGACAGTACAAAGACTCGGTAGACTTCCAAAAGCGTTTAGTAGTAGAGCAGGAAGATGGGCATAGTTGTGGGTGGAGAGTTGCCTACAACTGCATGTTGATTTTCAAAGAAATTTTCTCACTTAAGCCATAGATCTCATCGGAAGGCTCTTTGGAGCTCAAATATTCAGAGGAGGATATACAATTGTTTAGGGTTGAAATCATTCGAGACCTAATTGCTGCCATTAGAATACAACATGCAACTGAAGCAATATCAGAGCTTGCATTTGAGGAAGAGGAGACTGAGTCTACTGTGAAAGCATTGCACACTATAGAAGAAGTAGAGACTCAGTGTACACCTACAGCACCACAGCCTCCACTGGAAGCATCAGAAGAGTTGCCACAGCCTCCGCTTGCATTTAAGGAAGAGGATACTGAGTCTACTCCGAAAGCACTACATACTACAGAGAAGAAGTAGAGACTGAGTGTACATCTAGAGCACCATAGCCTCCATTGGAAGCATCAGAAGAGTTGCCACAGTCTCCACTAGAAGCATCAAAAGAGTTGTGATGCATGTATGATGTTGTGTTTGTATATATGCATGAGGAGCATATTCTCATGATGTTGTTTACTCCATGAATATTATGGTTGACATTTATTTGTTGCAATGTATGAATCATGATGTAGCTTTTGTTGATCATACACCAATTTCTGGCTTATTACTTAAGTGGCATTTAGTCATGATATTTATATATTTATTTCATGCACACAATTTTATAATATGAATGTGTGATGATGTGATTATTAGGAAATATAACCTTCTGTGATGAGAATTTTGATATGAATATGTGATGATGTAATATTTGTAATATATTTCATGGCAAAGTATCAATTCCCAATGCTCCACTCAGTTAAAGTATAGCATTACCAATGCTCTGCAAAATTTTATTCAGTTGGACAGTCTCCACTCACTTAAAGTAGAGCATTTCCAATGCTTCTCTCACTTTATTCCAACCCTTATCCTTATCATAGCGAGCACATCATGCCTTAGTGCACTTGTAATCTTCCATCGTAGTCCTTCCACAAACACTCTCTTATTTCTTACATCCTAGTCCTTCTGATTAACTTGTATTCATCTTTCACTTTACGTCTTCCCTCACTTTCTATCACTCTTGAAGGAGGGGCAGCTCACTGTGCATCCCTCGCTATGGCTCCCTCACTCTCCTTCTGCCACTTTCCCTCTTAGACAATGACTAGTTACTACCCGACTTCATCTACTGAACTCAAATTCTGTCTTAGATCTCTTTTGTATGGACCAATGAAGGGAAAATCATTCGAGGAGGATATGTTACACACATGGCTGCTTGATTTGAACTCAGCAGAAGAGGTGAATATCCTTAGCTTTCTTTTTCGCTTCTTTTAATCACGTACTTCTTATGCGAACGAGTTAAATTTTCGTATAGGATATGGCAATGGCTAGAAGCTGTATTGAAAAAAATGGTGAAGATGAGGAAAGCCAAGAGAGAAAAGAATAGTTGTTGAATGCTTACAAGTTGGCGGAAGATTCGAAACAAGTTGTGAGGAGAGTCTATGAGGAGATTTGCGATGCCAACCCTGGTTACGCATGGCCTGCAAGTTTAAAGTCTGCTTGTTTTCATGAAGCCAATGCCATAGTAGGCACTTTCGAGGACATACGCTCTCTCTACTGACTTAATAGTCAAGTGATGGAAATTTAATTCCATAGAAATTTAAAGTAACTGTGAAATTTAATTCCATAGACTTATGTGTTTTCTAAAGTAACTGTAGTAGACAAGAAATGAAACTACAGTTCCACAAAGACTTTTTAGTTCTCTAATGTAAAGTTGTAATAGAAAAGAGAGACAAAGATGACATATTCTAGTCTGAGCTAATGGAATGTGTTTTTTAACACCATATGGCTTTGAGTTATATGATCTACTTCTTGTACAAATGTGTCATGATTTTTTTTAAATGTACTCTAGTTTTTTTTCTAATTTGATTTTTTAAAATCTTACTTTTTGTCTCTTTTAACAACATGAAGTCCTCTTTTTTTAATGTACTCTAGTTTTAGTAACATGTCACGTCATTTTTTCTAATTTGCTTTTTAAAAATCTTACTTTTTGACTCAAAGTTTTGTTTTATAGGAGCCTCTTTTTTTGAAATGATTTATCCAAAATTATCTCACAAAACTAATTTGGATAGTGCACTAGTCCAAAATTAATGAAATAGGTATTTAGGTTTTATTGATCTAGTTTATGTCAGCATAGAGGATCAAGTAGCGGACATATTCACAAAGGCATTGGGTGTAGAGAAGCTGTGCAAGTTCAAAGACCTGCTTGGTGTGCAGGAATTGGGATTGAGCTCGAGGGGGAGTGTTGAGATATCGAGCTCCACTCATGATATGCCAGGGTGACCATTGTGAATTTATATCACCGACTTGTTAGCTATAGATGCAGTTAGTACACCACCCATGAATAATAGCTGGATGACAGCTATCTTTATGTACTGTAGTTAGTGGCTCAATTAGTATGCCACCTTAGTTGAGTTTGGTTTGAGACCCACATGTAGGGTTCACCTATTCTTTTGTATAAAGAGTTCTTTTGGCTTTCACAACTAAGAAGAGGAAAACTATTTTCAGCCTCCACGTTTGTGTATATTCCTCCATTGTGTATGTGAGAAAGCTACAAATGAGACTCCTTCCTTCTCTCCCACTCTCTTCACAATTAGCGCAAGTGAAAACATAAACCCAAACTCAGGCACCCTATGGGGTGACCTGCTCATGTGATTTTGATTAATGAAATCCCATAAATGAATGCGATGCACTCTAAAATTTGATTCCAAAATAACATGCCTCTACAACAAAGACATAAATTGAAAGGAAACATAAACATGGCTACTTCTCTAGAGCAATGACATCCACATGATGCAATAAATCTAATGCAAAGCAATGTCATCCACATAGATGCAACATAGTAGATATGGCTACTTCTCCAAAGAAATGTCATATTCATATCCATAAAGTAGATATGGCTACTTCTCCAAAGCAATGTCATCCACATAGATGCAACAACTCTGATTCAAAAAAAGCATGTCTCTACAACAAAGGCATAAAATTACAAGAAACAATGTCATTTAGTCCTCCAAAGCAATGTCATTCACATAGATGCAAAGAGTTCTTCTCTTCTTAGCTTTTGACTTCATGTCATATTGACCACCATGAGCCTCCATGTGCCTAGCCATGCTCTCTGCATAACAAGGCAACCCACTATTGTAATTGTCATTTTGTAGTAACTCACTTCTTAGAGGTTTAAAAAAATCCCAAAGAATAAATTCTCTATCTTACCAAAAGTTAGTGTCTTCAATGGGTTCTCCAAACTCTAGAACCGTACAAGGTGTGGATGTAGAAGTCTCTGCTTGACCTTGTACCAGTACACATTCTACAAAAATAATACAATATGAAATCAAACCTATTGAGTACCCACAAAGTAAGCTTCACAAAACTTTAAAATTAAAAATGAAAGCATGACATAGGACTATGTAAACTAGAATGACTCACCTCTATGTGTCAAGATCCAACTCACAACTTTTGGATCATAATCCACTCCCATGACATGGACCCCAACCTTCACCCCTACATCAATGGTCCCACCCACCCCAATAAGAAAATCTAGAACCACTCCTCCTTCCTTACAAAATGTAGACAAGAGGAATTGCAAAAACAATTCACTCTTCTCCATGCTTCCCCTCAATGGCGCATTGGTATCTATGGTCCATTTAGATTTTCGAAGCAGGTGGGTCGATGCATTACTTTTCAAATTAAATGACTTTTATTCAACTTGTCTTCCTCTTTCTTCATACAATTTTGTGGCACTAAGCTTGCGACACAGAATGTATAAATCTAGAGCCATCTTGTAATCACCATGGCAAAATAAAAGTTAGAGATAACAACAAGCAACAATGATAAGAAGCCCAATAATCCTTTATTATATGAGTACCTACTATTTCCAACAACCAACATACTATTATTATAGAAGTCCCTCCAAAACAAATGAAAAGATAAATGCAAGATAAAATAAGGAATCTCCTCCTGAAAGGGTCAACACCTTGTAAATGTATGTTGTCATGAACCTGGAAACCATGTCTCTTGATCTGCAGCTCTTTCTCCCATCTATGAGTGGTAGACGAAATCAATAGCAGCCATCCTGAGTCATCTAACATGGCCACATTGAGTCCGAGCACTACCTCAAGCATATCAATGGACCACTTATTCCAATCAAGCAAACCCTCAAAACCCTCAACCACCATGCTAGAGGGCATGTCCAATAGAAGTAAATCCACATTGTAAGAGGTTTGAACCCCCTTCCTTGATCTCCCATCATGCCCCACATGCAACACTAAGAAATATTTGATAGCATCGATCTCTTTTGATTTCTCTTTTTTCCTCAATGCATCAAACAATCCCAAAACATCAGCACAAATTATAGCAGACCCAACAACTGTACTTTGGGTGATTATGTTTCCCTTCCTATAATCCAAATACTCCTTTCTTCTCTTACGCTAAAGGTCACCCACCTCCACACCTTCTCTACCCACACTTAAGGTTCACTTATTTTTCCTCTTAACTGATGTAGCTGGCTACATCTCAACCTCCCTAGGACTCACAATGAAAGGAGTAGTGGCCATCTTTCTTGCTAGCAAGCCCTTCTCATGGCACTCATAATGCAACCTCTCAGAAGTAGGAAATTTAACCAAAGGAAAATCTAACCACCAAGGACAATACTTCTCCTCCCACTATGACAACAAACCCCCTCTCTTTTCAATGTTGGTTTTAACAAAATATGAAGAGGGGAAAGGAGAAGAGTGGAGATGAGGAGAGAGGGCACAGCTAGAGAGCACACCACAAATGACTAACTGTACACTAGATTTAGTTGAAAAAAATAGAATATATACAAACCCTTTTAGGGTTAGGGTTAGGGGATCTAACCCTTTCCTTTATAGCACTCTATAAGGTCAGGAGACTATCAACATACTTGAGCTAACTCATGAATGTGCTATCTGAATCTCTCTAGAACTCAATTCCAAGACAATAGTGCATAAGTCCAAGATCTTTCATGTCGAACTCTGCAGATAAGTCTTGTTTTAATTTTTTGATGAAGCTATCCTTGCTTCCTGTCACAATCAGATCATCTATGTACAAAAGTGCAATAGTAATGTCTTCCCCTTGAACTTTGTAGTAGAGAGTATGATCTGCATTGGATTTCATGTATCCCAGATCAGCAAAATACTTGTCAATTCTACTGTACCAACTTCTGGGTGCTTGCTTTAAGCCATAGAGACTTTTCTTAAGATGGCAAACCTTTTTCTCCTTTCCTGGTTCAACATAACTTGTGGGTTGTTGCATGTAGACTTCCTCGTCTAGATAACCATTGAGAAATGCATTCTTGACATCGAGCTGATACACATTCCATTTACTGAGTGTCGCTAGTAATATCAAGAACCGTATGGAATCCATCTTTGCTACTGGAGCATAAGTCTCATCATAGTCTTGACCATATTGTTGTGCAAATCCTTTTGCAACTAATCTAGCTTTATATCTCTGAATACTGCCATCTGGATTGTACTTCACTTTGTATACCCATTTGTTTGTTATGGCCTTCTTTCCTGGTGGAAGGTCGCATAATTCCCAAGTATTATTCTTATACAAAGCATCCATTTCTTCATTCATAGCAATTTGCCATTCTGGCTTGTCTACTGTGTCTTCAAAGTACACTGGCTCTTCTGTAGCCATGATGGTAGTCATAAGAGCATAGTTGGTGGTCTCCACCTGAATTGCTTTGCCTTTCTGAGCATAGATCAATCTAGCTTGTGGTTTGCTTTCCCTAGTAAACTGTCTGAGCTGTTGTGGCTCTGCTTGGGGTGTTGCTGGCAATTCTTGCTCTTCTTCATCAACATGTTCTGTAGATGACTGTGAAGTCGATGCTTCTATCTCCTACGTAGGTGAGGTTTTCCATTCTGATTCCTCATCAAAGATTACATCTCTAGAGATAATGACTTTGTGGTTGATGGGATCATACAATTTGTATGCTTTGCTTTCTTCACTATAGCCAACCATGATGCATTTGCGTGACTTCGCATCCAATTTCCTGCGATGATCATCATGTATGTGGGCATATGCTATGCAACCAAATATGCGGAGATGCCCAATGCATGGCTTGTGTCCATTGAATGCTTCATAAGGAGTCATACCTTGTATGGGCTCAGTAAGAAGCCGATTAAGCAAGTAGTTAGCTGTAGCTATTGCTTCTGCCCAATACTGATTCAGAAGATGCTTTTCACTAAGCATTGCTCTAGCACTATCTGCTAAAGTCCCATTCTTCCTTTCAGCTATTGCATTCTACTGAGGAGTATCTGCACATGTGAATTGTCTTTGAATGCCATGATTTTTACAAAAGTTCATGAATGCTGAAGACATGTATTCACCTCGTCTATCTGATCTCATGGCCTTGATCTTTTTTCCTGTCTGGTTTTCCACCATGGCTTTGAATTCTTGAAATTTGGAAAACACTTCAGATTTCTCTTTCAAAAAGTAGACCCAACAATATCTGCTTTAGTCGTCGATGAAGGTCAAGTAATAAAGTGAACCATTGATGCTGCAGGTCTGGGCATAACCCCATACATCTATATGTATCAAATCAAGAATACCTCGTGCATGAGAGGTACTTCTGACAAAGTTGGTTCGCTTTTGTTTGCTGAGGTAGCATGCTTCACAAGCTTTTCCACGAAACTGTAGCTATCCCAATTGCCATATTCTAATTCCTGAGATCTAACAAGTACTTGAAGTTGACATGACCATATCTCTTGTGCCATTTTGCAGATAGTGGCATCTGTTGCATTTGAGCTAACATGGCATGCTTATCTGGTACTGTAGCTAGCATTCTATATAAGCATCCTTCCTTGACACCTTTTGCTACTAGCTGACATCTTTTGGATTTGTCTCTGATAGTGCATTCATCACCATCAAAGATGACTTTGTAATTGTGTTCCGTCATTTGACCTACTGACAAAAGGTTCTTGTTGAGCTTTGGAACATAGTGCACATCTTTGACTAATCCTTTTGTACCAGTGAAATTGTTCATAGGGATAACACCTGTCCCTTGAACTGGATTCGGGGTATTATCTACTGTGTAGATGACATTTTTCTGTCCTTTTAATGGTTTCATTTCTGTGAACCATTCCTGATGATTTGTCATATGAGATGATGCACCGCTGTCGATGTACCAAGGATCCTGTTCCACTTGGTCAACTTGATATCTGTAATCCTCTTTGGGATTGAAATCAGTGTCTAGGTGCATTTGTCTAGGTGCATTGTATCAGTCTGATGCAATTCCTCACTTGCAAGAAACATATTTCCATGCTCATTTGCAAAATGATTGTGAGTAGAATGTCCACCATGATGATTTCCTCTTCCTCGAGAATTCCCTCACTGTTGGATTGACCGCCTTGGTCGTACTGCTTCTTGTGGCAATCTCTTTCATAGTGTCCAAACTTGTGATAGTAGTTGCATTGAATGTTTGACACATTTGTGGATGCATTCCCTCATACTTGGAATCTTCCTCGATTGGAATGATTTCCTCTTTGCTGATTCTGATTTTGCTGAGGATGATGCTAATGCTGATGCTGATTCTAACTTTGATTTTATTACTGATGACCACTTTTTTGGTATGATCTACCTCTGCTTTTGCCTTTGCCTCTTTTTCTGTCTAAAGCTGTGAATGCCTAATCATTAGAATGACCTTCACGTGCTTGAATTGCCTGAGTCTTGAGTTCTTCACCAAGTAGAACTGACTAAAGTTCTTCCAGTGTTGGAATTTACCATTGGATGGCAGTACTCTAGACTAGATTCTTGTATCCCTCTCCTAGTCCATTCAGAATGACTTGAACCATTTTTGTGGGGTTCATAGTCTCTCCTACTGCTGCAAGTTGATTGTTGTAGTCTTTAATGCAGAGTACATAAGCATGATCGGTTTCACTACTGTTGCAGAAACTTTGGTTGATTTGGTTTCTCAACGTGAGAATCCTGGATGTGTTCTTAGACTCGTAGAGAGCAGCAGACATATCCCATGCTTCTTTTGATGTCTTGACTATGTTGAGCTATCCTAGCATGACGTCTTGCACATTCTGCTTGATCAGGTGATAGGCATACTTGTCTTTCTTATCCGGTTTTGCTTGAGCTCAGGCAATGGCAGGACCTACTACTGGTGCAGAAACTGTTTGTGTAGATGTAGATCCTGATGTAGATCCCGTTGCTGGTGATGTGACAACAGATGGAGTAGAGCTACTAGTGGCTGGATCAGCCAATGGTCTAGGTGTAGACCCATCGACATACTCCCATTTGTACTAAAGCATAAGAATCATCTCCATTTGGTATTTCCATGTACCATAATTAGAGTTGTCTAACTTAGCAGATGCCTCCAGATTGAGGTTGCTAGTCGACATGGTGCAAGAAATGTACTAAAAAAAAGTGTCATGAAGATCTCTGTATGAATCAATGCAAATACACTGAAGATGCCAAGTGAAATCTCTATACCATCGGTGAAGATAGAACTGCAGTATATTAGATCTGATCTGTATTACAAGGCTTGTGGCAATGATGTCGGGAATAGCCAAGAGGCTTTATAAGGCTGAAATGATGTGCACGATGCCGTGAGATAGCCGAATAGGCTTTACAATGGTGGCATGTGTGTGTGAAATCAAGTGTTATCTACCCACTGAATCAATCTGCAATGCCTCTGAACTCTGAAGTGTGCTCACTGAACTAATGAGCATAAGGTTTCAGGTAATGTAATCATGTGAAACTGTATGTGAGCGTATGGACTAACTCCGAGTAGGTACTAGTTGGGAATTTAGGGCATGGCTTAGATTGGCAACTTGGGGAAATTCAAAGCATCCCCTCTATGGTGATCTAGTCTACTCTAATCTAGATCTAAACCAACCATTGATCGATGAAAGAATAGTAAATAATTCCTTTTCTTTTGTTCTTTTTAAGTGCTGGGTCAAATGCATCGATGTAGAGGCAAATGTGCATGAAGGAATTGGTTTTGTCAGCGAGGCTCAAATGTGAGTGTAACTTGCACCAAAATGTGCACATGATGTAACGAGCACGTAGAGCACGAAAAAACGAGTGACTTTCCTTTTTGGAGCGCCCTCAAATTCTTCTTGGATCAAGAGATATGACTTGATCTAGGTGGAGGGGCAAAAGGAGTGCAAATGGTGCTCAATGATGATGTGTCACTGTGAGTCACATGCTATGATGATGTGGCATTGTGCCTAGCAAGAGGTGTGCCTGTGAAGTTCTGTGCTGAGGTGGTAGAACTGGTCACATGGAGTGACTGTGAAGCACTATGTGTGCCTTCAAAGGGATAACTGTGCCTGTCAAGGGCCTGCCATGTGGAAGTGATGACGTGGTAGGTGAGGTTGCACTACTAATGTGGCACAGATGATGTTAGCAAGGTGATGTGGCAATGCTGATGTGGCCTGATGACATGGCTTGATGATGTGGTACTAATGATGTGTCACTGATGACATGGATTACTGATGTGGCTATCGATGATGACATTGTAATTGGTGATGATGTGGCTATGGTGATGTGTCAGCTGACATGGCAGAGGATAAGATAGGTACACATGGCACACTAGGGTGCTTGATGATGTGGCAAGTGGATAAGTGTGACACATGGCATGTAGCTAAGGTGATGATGTGGCAGTTGTGGCTAAGGCTATCTGCCATGTGTCGATCAATGGTGCACCAAAATCTACGAAGATTCTGACGAAAAATCTTAGGATTCCGTCGACACTGTGGGGAGCGCTACCCATAACCCGTGTCGGGGATTTTGGAGCCTATAGCATGGGCGCTGGTGCTCGTTTTGTCGATGGAGGAGGGAACCACAGTATGGAGTAGCAAATGGTAGCGGCCCTTGGGTATGCTTGCAGAGTTGAAGTTCGTCGATGAGCTTTGGAGCCGTCGCTAGAGCATCATTGGTGCTAGCTGTGTTGGTGCCGTTTACGATGGTGAAGGAGCTGTCAGTGAGCGGAGCTGCTGGTTGCGAAGCTATAGTCAGTTGGTTGATGGAGACCCTTCATTGGAGGATCCCATTACGGGCTATTGTAGGAGCTTGGAGCTTCGCTGTCGCTAATGATGGAGGTTGTGGATAGCCTTTTGGTGCTTGTAGAAGCTTGATGTCAATGGGAGCCTTTGCTGAAGTTGTTGCAGCGAGGTAGATAGCAGTTGTGGGTGTTCAATTGTAGAGTGTTGAGGAGCTATGGGGGTGCCGTCCATGCTGGAGGCAGTCGTCATTGAAGATGCCGTTCGTTGTTGATGGAGACACTGAGCCTTAGTTGTTGAAGCCACAGAGGTGCTTGTTGTTGAGCTGATGTGCGTTGCCTTGCTCGACGTTGCTGAGCTGAGTTGCTGCTCGTTTGAGTATGGCAGAATGATCCAGTCGATTGGAAGCACAGACAAGGCTTCTTCAAAGATTCGGATGCAATGAAGTCATTGTAGCTAGTCGTTGTAGCTAGTCAGCCGCCCTTGTTGCTTTGGAGCTGATGGAGAGGCAATTGTAGATGCTGGCTATTTGGTGGCTTTTGGACTTCTGCAAAAAACAGAACTATGTCTTTCTTTTTCTCTCAAAGTTGATGTACAGACTACCTCTTACACTTGTTGGGATATCTCAAGGTGTATGCCTCAAAGCACACCTTGGTTTCTATGTGTGAGTGCTAGAGGCACAGTTAGGTGCCCACAAGCACAATTAGGTGGTGAAAGAGCCACATAGGATGATTGAGAGAATCTAGGAGCAGATTGAGGAGATGATTGTGGAGCTCTGAGGTCATCAGTGATGTCAGTGAGCTTGTATGAGGTGCCTACTTAAGGACCTCACTCTTCTTCATTCTACAAGCAAGTAATGCAAGTATTCTGAGTTTGTGTCCACTCTTTCCTTTCCTTTCAGTTTTCCAACATGGTATCAGAGCCATTTGATCCCCCTTGAGCCCATTTCTGCCACATCATCATCTGCTTCTTCATCTTCTTCTTCTCCATTTTCCTCTTTCTTCCCAAAATCTTTGAGAGCTTGGTTCTCCATTTACAAACAACCATTGCCCAAACCCTCTGAGTTGGAAACTCCTCTAGTATGGGCGAACTTCCACCTGCAAGCAATTGAAGAAAAAACGTCTGTGGTGGCTGCCATTCTCCAAACAACAAATTTCTTCTATTGCTCAATACTCCCTGTCTGCTCTGCCATTGCCTAAGCCCTCTTAGGAGTAGATGGGCGACCTCAAGATGAAGATTTTGAGCCATTTTTCAGGTCATTTGGTTCAATAACGAGGGAGAAATCGTCAAAACTCAGGTTCAGCCTCTAGCAACTCTCCCGGGCAAAAGTGCACACCATTTCGTCCAACCTCTGTGCTAGACCCTCTCTTGTATATGAGCTTTCTTTTGCTTCAGAAAGCCCTCTTTTCCTTGCTTTGAAGAGTGAGCTACAAGCCCTCCAAGTTCAGCCTTTTAGTTTTGACAGTTTTGGACAAGTTTTTGAAGATGATGCTACATAAAATGCTACTCTAGCATTTCTGGTTTTTTTGAAACTTTCAATAACTTCAGTACAAGCGTGGCTTCAGTTTTTTTTTTGGATTGCTAGACCTGGTTTTGATTGGAAAGTATTCATTTTAGCCACTTCTATGAAGCATGTAAGAAGAAGCATCATTGTTTGAAATTTGGTCACAAGACTTTGCTACATTAAATGCTTATATTTTGAAGCATTTCAGTTGTTATTCTAAGCCCTGTAAGAGAGAAGACACTACCCAATACCTAGGTTAGAGCCTCTCATGGCTTGCTTATGCAAAATATGTGAAAAGACAAAACATAAAGCAATGTCTTGTTATGCTACAAAGGATGAAAATGCCAACCTGACTTCCTTGTTGAAGATTGCAAGACAATGGTTGCCAAAAAGGAAGCAACTACAGAGATCTACCCTCTCATGGCACTTTTATTTGACTCCAAGTACAAGAAAAAGATGAAGGTTAGATACCTAAGATATGCTTCTCTACACAACTATGGAGATGACAAGATAATTGTTCTCTTGAAGGATATGATTTTCAGATCCACTTGTTCTATCATAGTACCATCTTATAAGGCATTAGACACTGCCCATGTGGTAAGACCTTGCCTTGACATGGATATTTTGCCTCCACAAGATGAGGCATCCCATGAAGATTATGCATTTTAAATAATCTCTATGTATGCTCCAGATCTCTCTTTTTATGTCGAGGTACTCAGCCTGGATAGTCCTCCAAAATGAATGAAATAAACTATTGTGTTTTGTAAACACCTCTGGTCACCTTATGATGTAGGCCATGTGTATGTTTTGCTCCATGGTACCTCCTGCAGACATTGTGTGCATGTACATGCAGGGGAGATAACCATTGGAAGGTCTTTTTTGTATCCCTTTTTGTTTACCTTACACCCAAGGGAACCCTTGCTAGCATGAGAACCTAGCCATAGATTAGTCCTTGACCACCATGAGATGGCATGAGAAACTATGAGACTAGATGTATCCTTGACATAGCCTGAGGCATTCCCTTGAGGGGGGGTTTGTTGGGATATCTCAAGGTGTATGCCTCAAGCACACCTTGGTTTCTATGTGTGAGTGCTAGAGGCACAGTTAGGTGCCCACAAGCACAGTTAGGTGGTGAAAGAGCCACATAGGATGATTGAGAGAATCTAGGAGCAGATTGAGGAGATGATTGTGGAGCTCTGAGGTCATCAGTGATGTCAGTGAGCTTGTATGAGGTGCCTACTTAAGGACCTCACTCTTCTTCATTCTACAAGCAAGTAATGCAAGTATTCTGAGTTTGTGTCCACTCTTTCCTTTCCTTTCAGTTTTCCAACAACACTCTCCCTATTTCTCTCAATAGGAGAACTCACAAGGAATCTCTCTCTCACTCAACTAGAATGAAATGAACACCTCTCTTTACACCTCTCTCTCTCACGGAAGTAAGAACTTTCAATGAACAGAAATGGACAAAATTTCTTCCAAAATGAACGGAAATTTTCTCCAAATGGAAGTGAAGGGAAGGGTCTCACAATCACTCAAGAGAACTCTAAATGTCACAATCTCTCTTGCACTCTCAAGAATCACAATTCCTCAGCGGAAGGCAAGGGAGCTCTGAGGGGAGAGGAGAAGAGTGGAGATGAGGAGAGAGGGCACAGCTAGAGAGCACACCACAAATGACTAACTGTACACTAGATTTAGTTGAAAAAAATAGAATATATACAAACCCTTTTAGGGTTAGGGTTAGGGGATCTAACCCTTTCCTTTATAGCACTTTATAAGGTTAGTGCTATGCACATATGATCACGTGATGGTGCTATGCACACATGATCACATGATGCTGAGCGTGAACTCTCAACAAGTTTCTTGTGAGTACATGCTTCTTTCAGAATCCTAGTTTGATTCCACATATCCACAGCACTTGGCATATAGTCAAATTAACACACTATTTAAAATTTTTGGACTTTCTCTCCTGGTTTGGACTTTTTTTTGGAGCATATCCTCTCCACTCAACTTCACTTAGTGAGCTAAAAAATTGGGTTTTTCAAAGCACTAAATGGGTCACTTATATACAAATATGGCCTTATTAAGCTAAAAATTCAAGTGGTGACTTATAATTTAAAATAAAATGGCTCAATGAAGCTATAATTCCCAAACTTGTGCATGTTGCCCCCATCCAATAACTATAATAATAATAGTAGTAGTCTCCTAACTCTAGCTCAATTTTAACACTATGAAGTGAAAATATGACACCATATGAAAAGATTTTGTCGAATTTAACATATAAGTGGTGTGTAGATACACCATTTTTTTGAAAAAAAAGAGTTTGTTGAATTCAATATATAAGTGATGTATTGATACACCCTTTTTTTGAAAAACAAACCATACAATACATTATCTTATTGGTGGTGTATAAATACACCATTAGGTTTTGTATGCTTTTTTCCAGACACATCAGATTCATGTAATGTATTTGCGCTTGGATGGGTCAAGTCTTGCCAAATGATGTTTAATATGGACACGACTTGGATCAGGGATTGTAATACATTTCTCAACATTGTATCCATGCTTCTTTTTAAAACTTTATATCCTTAATTTCCAGCAATGAGTAATGCTACTAACTTCCACCTCTGTTAATCCCTCATTATTTGGAACCCATTCATGTTTCTTTTGCAAGCATCCCTCATAGAAATGTTTTATTGTATATCTTCTCGAGAGATTTTTCAATGGCTTTGGTGTTGAGATATCGAGCTCCACTCACGATATGCGAGGGTGACTATTGTGCATTTATGTCACTGACTTGTTAGCTGGAGATGCGGTTGGTACACCGCCCACGAATAATAGTTGGATGACAACTATCCTTATCTACACTAGTTCGTGGCTCAGTTAGTATGCCACCTTAGTTAGTTGAGTTTGGTTTGAGACCCACATATAGGGTTCTTCTATTTCCTTGTACTAGAGTTCTTTTGGCTTTCACAACTAAGAAGAGGAAAACTGTTTTCAGCCTCCACCTTCGTGTGTATTCCCCCATTGTGATTGTGAGAAAGCCTCAAGTGAGACTCCTTCCCTCTCTCCCACAATCTTCACATGGTATCAGAGCCTTGTTCGTGGTAAGGAGCTCAAGAAAGCAAACCAAGTTCACAGTGTCCTGGTAAGAGGACAAGTGTTGCTTTCCTTTTTCGAGTTTGGGAGCAAATCTCTGCAGGTAGCACAGCCGGAAGTGCAAGAGTGCACTGTCTCAGATTGAGATGCCCTTCGCGGTGTGGCGAGAGGGCATTTCGGGGCCCGTTTTGATTTGAGGTCATTTCGGAGTGACTTTATTTTTCTGATTCGAGGTCATTTCGGGGCCCGTTTTGGAGGCGGAAGTTCTCCGCAGGCGCTCAAAAAAAGGCCCTGTTTTTGCTGTGCGACCGTTGTTCTGCGGGTCGGTGAAAAGTTGCCACAGAAATTGCATTGTATGCCTGTGCGCAGAGACATTGGGAGTTGCAGATTCATGCTTGTTGCCTGCTGATGCAAAATCGTCACTAGAAAGTGACTGTGTGGTGAAATACCACTTTCGTCAGTTTTGCAGATCTGCCCGTGTGAGGCAAAAGCTGTGTTTTTTGCAGTGACAGAATATTTTGCAGTGTTCTGTAATGGCATCTGATTCTCTTTCACAGATTGTCACTGAAAAGCTTGACAAGAACAACTTCTAGGCATGGAAGTTTAGAATGACGAATTTCTTGATGGGAAAAGGCTATTGGGAGTTCATTACAGGAAATGAAGAAGAACCTGTTCTTCCTAATGTTCCCAGTCAACAGGAAATGCAGGCATTTAAAGGGTGGCATGAGAGAAAGTTATGTATTGGCTGTCTATCAGTATTTCGGACTCCATGATTGTGCATATTCAAGATGCAAATACGCCAAAGGAGGCATGGGATACTTTGGCAAAAATGTACAGCACAAATACGCAAGCCAAGAAAATGCAACTCAAACAGGAGTTGCACAATGTGCAGAGAGAAAATTTGAGCATAAATGACTACCACATGAAAGTGAAGAAAATTGCAGATACACTTGCTTCCATTGGGTCGCCAGTGGATGATGACGATTTGGTCGCACAGTTTCGGACATCCATTGCCGTCCGTGAAAAATTTCCTGATTTTGAGGAGTTGATTGCTCTTCTAATTTCCGAAGAGCAGAGAAATGGTGGTGCATCTTCTTCAGCAGGAACTTCAAAAGAAACTGTCTTCTACTCAAATGCTGGCAGAGGTAGAGGCAAAGGTAGAGGAGGCCGATCTGCAGGCTGTGGTAGAAATCAGAATATGCAGCAAACGCAAGAAAACCAGTCCTATGCTGGAGGACGTGGTAACTCTAGAGGCAGGGGGAGCCAAAGAGGCCATGGTGGATGGCAGAGAAGCCAAAATGCAAACAGCAATGTTGAATGCTACTATTGTGGCAAAATGGGTCATATGGCTAAGGACTGCTACAAAAAGCAGAATGACATTATGAATGGAAAATTGCAGCAAGGCAATTATGCATCTTCTAGCAGGCAGGGTGATGATAGAAATGAGCATCTATTTATGGTGCAGCATATGACCAATTCTGTGACAAGTACAGAAGAACAAAATGATGTGTGGTATGTTGACTCAGGTGCATCAAACCACATGACAGGTCATGCATAATGGATGCAAGATGCAAGGAAAATGGAGAAACTAGGATTTGTGGAGACTGGCGACGATACTGCACATCCTATTGTGCAGATTGGCAAAATTCATTTGTCTATGCAGGATGGGAAAAAGAAATACTTGTCTGATGTATTTCATGTCCCGAACATCACCAAGAACCTGGTTTCTGTTGGTCAGATGGTTGAGCAGGGCTTGCAGGTTAGATTTAATCCTCATGGATGCTTTGTTGAGGATATGAAAAATAACGGTCGCTTGATAGCAAAATGAAAGAAGAAGGGCAAGATGTTTACGTTGGATGCGGACATGCTGCCTAAGGTCAGATGGAGGGGGAGCGTACCTCTCAAATGAGTTTGCAAGGTTCTTGCAGGAGCATGGTATAAAGCAGCAATATTCATGCAGTCATAGCCCACAGCAAAATGGAATTGCAGAAAGGAAAAACAGGCATATTGGAGAGGTATCTCGGGCTATGCTAAATGAAAAAGATCTACCAGATTATTATTGGGCTGAAGCAGTTGCTACAGCAGTTTATATAATGAACAGGACTCCCACTGCAGCAATACATGGCATGACACCAGGGGAGATGTATACTGGTAGGAAACCAAATATTTCTCATTTGAAAATTTTTGGTTGCATTGCCTATGTCCATGTGCCAGATGAGTTGAGGTCCAAGTTGGATCCAAAAGCTGAGAAGTGCGTCTTTATTGGTTATTCTCTGCAAAAAGGGTATAGATGCTATAACCCTTCTACACGAAAGTTCACAGTGAGCAGAGATGTTGTTTTTGATGAGATGAGCAGCTGGTATAAACCAGTAAATGTAATGATTGATGTAGATGCACAAAATGGTAATAGTGCACAGAATTCACAGCAGCAATCACAAAATATCAGTGGACCTAGAGTGTCCTCTAGCAGTGGTTCACATACTTCGCCATGGACAGGCAGATTGAGATCAGGAGAATCTCCTCAAAGCAATGCAGAGAGTGGTGCGCAGGTATCACAAAAAGGAAAAGAGAAGTTAGATCAGCCCATGTTTGATGTGAATGCAAGTCACTCTTGTGTGGATGGTGAATCCAGTGGCTCAGAACAGAGCATTGATGATGAGTTGGGTATTCCTTCTGTTGTTACACCTGGAGTAAGGAAGACCAGGGATGTTTTGAGAGCACCTGGAAGTGAGCCTATTTTGCGCAGGTCTACCAGGATTAGGTATCCTGTGGATAGGCTGAAATATGATGGATTTACAGCCATTCACTATGCCTATATGGTCAAAGTGATACAGGAACCAGAACCCATTTCTTTTGAGCAAGCCATGTTGAGAGTTCACGCTCAACATCATGTGATCATGTGTGCATAGCACCATCACGTGATCATATGTGCATAGCACTAACCTTATAGAGTGCTATAAAGGAAAGGGTTAGATCCCCTAACCCTAACCCTAAAAGGGTTTGTATATATTCTATTTTTTCAACTAATTCTAGTGTACAGTTAGTCATTTGTGGTGTGCTCTCTAGCTGTGCCCTCTCTCCTCATCTCCACTCTTCTCCTCTCCCCTCTTCATATTTTGTCATGGTATCAGAGCTTCCTTGTCTTCCGTTGAGACATTAAGATTCTTGAGAGTGTGAGAGATTTGGTGATAGAGAGATTGAGTGCTCCATTCACTTCCGTAGAGTGATAGAAAATTTCGGTCCATTTTAAGAGAATTTTTCGTCTATTTTGAGAGAATTTCCGTCCATTCTATGTGTGATTTCTTTATGAGAGATTGAGAGATTTCTGTTAATTTCCTTTGCTTATTCTGGGACATTTCCATCCATTGCAGTTCTTCTTGTGAGAGGTATTTGTCTTGAGAGCTTTGTGAGAGTTTTGAGACAGCAGACAGGGAGAGATTTCATTGAGAGAGAGAGAGAAGACTACATGTAGAGACCCATAGCTCCAAAGCTCGACTCAGCTGGCAGCACCAACACTCAAGCTTCAAGCAATGACTACGGTCTCTGAGAGCTCCCTAGCCTCCAGCATAGCTCCAAGCATTTGCTGGCTACTCCAGCACAGTCGCGACTCACCTCTAGTCTGAGGTCTCCAACATCTACGAGATTCACGACAATCAACGGACCCTGCATCAAAGCTCTGGCATTGAAGGCTCACGGTTAGCCAGCATCCCATCTTCCAAGCGACCCTGCATCAAAGACCATCGACAATCAACTTGCAACAGCAGGAGAGACTATGAATCCCGCGGAAATGGTTCAAGTAATCCTGAATGGACTAGGAGAAGGATATGAGAATCTAGTCCAGAGTATTGCCATCCAACGGCAAATTCCAACACTAGAAGAACTTCAGTCAGTTCTACTTGGTGAAGAACTCAGGACTCAGGCCATTCAAGCACGTAAAGGTCATTCTAATGATCAGGCATTCACAGCTTCAGACAGAAGCAGAGGCAAAGGCAGAAACAGAGGTAGATCATATCAGAAAAGTGGTCATCATCATCAACAAAATCAAAGTCAGAATCAGCATCAACATCAGCAGCATCCTCAGCAACATCAAAATCAGCAAAGAGGAAATCATTCCAACCGAGGAAGATTCCAAGGACGAGGGAATGCATCCACCAATATGTCAAACATTCAATGCAACTATTGTCACAACTTTGGACACTATGAAAGAGATTGCCGCAAGAAGCAGTATGACCAAGGCGGTCAATCCAGCAGTAATCGAGGGAATTCCCGAGGAAGAGGAAATCATCGTGGTGGACATTCTAGTCACAATCATTTTGCAAATGAACATGGGAATATGTTTCTTGCAAGTGAGGAATTGCATCAGACTGATACAATGCACCTAGACACTGATTTCAATCCCAAAGAGGATTTCAGCTATCAAGTCGACCAAGTGGAACAGGATCCTTAGTACATCGACAGCGGTGCATCATCTAATATGACAAATCATCAGGAATGGTTCACAGAAATGAAGCCATTAGAAGGTCAAAAGAATGTCATCTACACAACAGACAATACACCGAATCCAGTTCAAGGGACAGGGGTTATCCCTATGAATAATTTCACTGGTACAAAAGGATTAGTCAAAGATGTGCTCTATGTTCCGAAGCTCAGCAAGAACCTTTTGTCAGTAGGTCAAATGACGGAACACAACTACAAAGTCATCTTCGACGGTGATGAATGCACTATCAGAGACAAATCCAAAAGAGGTCAGCTAGTAGCAAAAGGTGTCAAGGAAGGATGCTTATACAGGATGCTAGCTACAGTACCAGATAAGCATGCCATGTCAGCTCAAATGCAACAGATGCCACTATCCGCAAAATGGCACAAGAGATATGGTCATGTCAACTTCAAGTACTTGTTAGATCTCCGGAATCAAAATATGGCAATTGGGATTCCGAAGCTACAGTTTCTTGGAAAAGTTTGTGAAGCATGCTGCTTCGGCAAACAAAAGCGAACCAACTTTGTCAGAAGTACCTCTCGTGCACGAGGTATTCTTGATTTGATTCATACAGATGTATGGGGTTATGCCCAGACCCGCAGCATCAATGGTTCACTTTATTACTTGACCTTCATCGACGACTACAGCAGATATTGTTGGGTCTACTTTCTGAAAGAGAAATCTGAAGTGTTTGCCAGATTTCAAGAATTCAAAGCCATGATAGAAAACCAAATAGGCAGAAAGATCAAGGTCATGAGATCAGACAGAGGAGGTGAATACATGTCTTCAGCATTCATGAACTTTTGCAAAACTCACGGTATTCGAAGACAATTCACATGTGCAGATACTCCTCAGCAAAATGCAATAGCTGAAAGGAAGAATGGGACTTTAGCAGATAGTGCTAGAGCAATGCTTAGTGAAAAGCATTGTAATGCCATACTTTTTGGTAGCTCTCAGCTGGTTTATGGAACCTCCTTCTGAACCCTGGAACCTCCTTCTAACACTGGAACCTCCTTCTAACCCTTAAACTCCTCATAAACCCTACAGCCCCCAATGAAGGCGAAAGCCTTCATTACCTCAATCATGATGATACACGTTCCTTTTACACATGCATGAACTTTGTTTGCTTACCACACTTAAGCCTACGTCTCTCACCGAAACACGACTCGAGGTCCTAAGCTACACATATACCGCAATCGACAACTCTAATATATCTGTAGGTGACAAAAAGCCTCGGAACGCTGCATATTGAGAAAACCCTGCTCTTCCTATGAAAGCAATAGGAACCAACTTTTGGTATGTTGAATCTGTGCCAACATGGACTTATGTAGAAAGAGAATGTGTTACAACTTTGTGTTACAACTTCTACATATGACTTCTACATGTAGAAAGAGAATGCGTTACAGTAGAACTCGCATGTTGCATGTAGAACTCACATGTTGCATGTAGCAGTTGCATGTAGAACTCGCATGTTGCATGTAGAACTTGCATGTTGCATGTTTTATTGCATGTAGAACTCACATGTAAAACATGCATGTAGGAGTTTCATGTAGGAGTTGCATGTAGAACTCGCTTGTAGAACTCGCATGTAGGAGTTGCATGTAGAACTCGCATGTAGGAGTTGCATGTAGGAATCGTATGTAGAACTTGCATGTAGAACATGCAAGTTGGATTTCTAAGAGGGATTATTTCTAGCCTTATGCAAGCACAAGTGGAGCTTTGCCGCTACTCTATACACACATTCTGTTCTACCTAAGTCCATGTTGGCATAGAGACAACACAGATGGTTCAGAGATTTTGTTAAGTTGCTCAAATCCTGATTTGTAGTAGGGTCTCATGGATGTGGCATGAGAAATATTTTAGAGTGGCATCCCATCCCCATAGTTTGCCTTGCATTTCCTTCTTGACATTCGTGGTGAGGCCATGTAGAAGGTTTTGTGGGTACCAAAGAGGTGATGCCCATTGCAAGGTGTTTTGTGCAATTGCATCCTTAATGACCTCATTTTGTGTGTGAAGATGGTGTTTGAGGTATTTGATATAAGTATTAGACAAGTCCACTTCTACCCGTCAAGCTATGGGAGAGAAGGAAGATGAGGCCTACAGTAAAGGTACTTGTACTAGATCAAGAGATGTGGGATGGTGGATGGTGTTGTGGGTGAGCGGGGTGACATAACCATGGTGTCTTGTAGGAAAATAGAGAGGAAATGTAGGTGGAACTTGTGGGATGGCATGGGTAGAGACAGCAAGCTTTAACTAAAGAGGAAGTGGGGGCAAAATGATTCAATGTGTCCACTAATTTGAAGGTGGAGTTATCCACTTTTTCTTGGTAACATTGAAGAGGAGCTCGAGAGGAAGATAAGGAAATGAGATGTGGTGGTGAGAGATTAGAGGTGCATGTGATAGGTTGTGCAGACTTGGGAGGTGGCATCTTTGTGGAGGGAGAGCATGCATAGGAGCAGGAGGTGTGGAAGAAGTAGATAGTAGAGGGGGGGATGTGGGAGAAGTAGGAAGCAATGGGAGTGGAGTTGAGCAAGGGCACTTTTAAGGCAAGCGAGGGGGAAGGGGAGGTATTTTAGAGAGAGCATTGGAAAGAGATAGTGGTTGAGATGGTGTGTGGGATGGAGTTATTGTGGTTGAAGTGAGAGATGGTGGTGCTAGTGAGATAGTCCTAGGAATAGGGGTAATAGGTGGTGTTGGGGGTTGAGAGGTGACAGTCGGTGTTGTGGTTTTAGAGAGGGGAAGAATAATTGGGGAGCCTAAAGAGGGTGGAAGGAGAGGAGATTATCTCAAAGGTAGCAAGGGTGGGATTAGGGGAGTTGTGGGGGACAAGACAGCAGTGATTAGGGCCCCAAGGTATGTGGTTTTGTGAATACAACAGATGGTGGTGGTGAGATGGTTGTAGATAAGTTCATCAAAAGGATAGGGTTTCCGATGGGCAAGACATAAGAGAGCATCGAAGTATGGGGTCGAGAGATATTGACATTAGCAAGGTGTACGGTGCATAGTGAGGTATTGAAAGAGGCAGTAGACGGAGGAATCCATCTCAGTCTTATTGATTTTGATGCCATGGTGATCCCAGGGAGTGGCATTGGGATACAATCTCAAAATATGTGTGGGGAGGTAATGGAGTGGAAAGCCACTATATCCAAAATTGGTAGGTGCTAGGGGTGGTGTGTGCAAGTAGAAGGAAGACTCAATTTGAGATGGGGAGAGTGGCAATATAGTGGAAGCAAAAGAGGAAATGAAAGTGTGACAAGATACCTCATCAACATGCTAAAATGGTAGAGAATCAAAAAATTCTAAACCCAATTGTGCAAGAGATGAACCATAAAAAATAGAAGATAGAGGTGAGCATGCTAGAACCTTTATAAATGTAAGCATAAGAAGTGGTGGCACTTGGGAAGATGGCATGCTCTTGGATTGAGGTCGCCTTTTTTGTTGAGTAGTTGTGTGGCCAAATTGTGTTCCCTCCTCTTCATCTCTTGAACTGAGGTGCACAGGAGCAAAGAAGGGGGGAAGAGAGAATGGAGGGGGTTTCATTCACGAGGTTGCAATGGGATCTAATGGAGAGGATGGTGGAAGAGAGATTGGAGAGGGTGTCGATGTTAAGGGAGCAATGGAATATAATGGAGATCCTATGAGGAGAGGTGGAACCAGAGAGGCTATCATGGATGGAGATGAAGATATGAAATAGGTTAGAGATGGAGGTGCAATTGATGGCAAGGCAACCGAGGGAAATAGATGGAGTGTTGGTGTTTGAGTTTTGGTACCAAGGAGATACAGGGGTGGTGTTGATGGTGAGGTAAGTGAGTAGCTAGGTAGAGATAATCCCACTGATGTGGGAGAAGTCAACATGGTCTCCAATCTTAGGATCAGTATCCAAGAGTTGAAGGAGTGTATCATCTGAAGACGAGGATACGCTGCAAGGAGTGGGGGTCGATGAAGAGGATGAGGATATGATGGAAGGAGGGGGATTTGATGAAGAGGACAAGGATATGATGGATGGGGAGTCAATGAAGAGGAAGAAATAATGGGGCGACAGAAAGAAAGAATTTTTAGGTGGAGACAGTGTCGAAACTGGTAGGTCCATTGAGAGAGCTATCCACCAAGTCTGACAAGACTATAGACTCAAATCCACAGGGACTAAGTGTGAAAAATCCAAGAGTTAACAATCTGAGTTGTGAAGAATCAAGTGTGACAATCCGAGTTGGGATGAACCAAGTGTGACTATGAGGGCTACTTGAGTACGTATTGTGACACCAAAAATTGATATTTTTTAATTTGGCATTGGTATTGTTTTTCTCTATGGTTGATAAGAGTTTGAGTATCAAGTGATAGCCTAGTGGCTCTCACTTATTTCTATTTTCTAAGATATTGTATGGGATTGAGAGGATGAGTGGAAAGGATCATTGTAAATACCATGTGTATGAATGATAAATACCTTGGTATGGGGTGAGAGTTATTTGTGTATGGGATATTATGGGGTTCTTAGAAAATAGGAAGAGAGTCATATAAAGAGGTGGGCTCATGTCAATGTGTTCCAATAATATAAGAGAGATCACATGCCAAGCATGTGGAAGGCATGTGGAGGAGTGTAAAGTCAAGAGGAATCCTTCTAGAATTCCTATGTGGAATAAGGAGGATGTGGACATATGAAAAAGGGAGGGTTCCTATGGGATTCATGTGGGGAGACTCTAAAATTTCTCAATATTTTAAGAGTCTTGAGCATCTTTTGATGGGACACATGGCAAGAGTAGCCAAAAAGGACATGGATGGTGACATACGGGCTTATGTGATTGATGGGAAAAGGAATCTACAGGCAGCAATTGTAAATGGGTGAAGGAGGGTGACAAAATCTCTATAAAAGGAGCCCTCCTCTCCCTTGTTCATCATCTCTTCCACCATTAGGCCTCATGTTGCTATAGATCTAATCCTATCAAGCCTCTTCCATGAGCCTTCTCTCCCTCTTATAGATATTCTCTTATGTAGACTCTTGAGTCCACCTCTCTCTAGTTCAGGGCCTTGGCATTTTGCGAGTTTTTTTTGCAAGTTTTCAACCCTGTAAACATATAGGTAGTGGCTAGCTATATATTCATTCCAAATATAATCTACCCTTGCTCACTCTTTAGCTCTTCAGCTCAACAAATAGTAGGATTTCATCAATGTTTGTTGTGACTCCACAATAATTATTTCCAAACTAGAGCACAAAATTTTAAAAACAACACACTTGCAAAGGCAAATTCTAAACCTCATAAAACCATGCTCTCCTAAGACCAAAAAAATGATTGCTGCTGTCAAAACATATTTGAAAGGAGACTTAGAACATGAACAAAATTGCATCATATTTTTAGAGCCAAGAGCCTCTATAGATATGATGCCAACATCACAAAATTTCACATTGCAATGTTTTCTTTCACTTAAACAAATAGTTTGTAGCAATAGAAAAATGGATCAAACTCTCTCCACCCCAAAAGTCTGATTCACCAACTTCCCACCACAAAAGCTCAACCAGCCTTGAGATTTCTCAAACGAGACAAAATCTAGAAGAGTTCCCTAGGAGAGAGATGTGGTTGACGGATACACATATTATGGTTTATGTCGGGACCGAAGACCACTATGTAAACAAAATACATATGCTTGCAAACTATAAAATTCCCTTTCTCAAACCTCTTTACAAAGTCTGCACATGTGCATTGTGGAGTATCACTAATAGTCACATTGTAAGTACTTCCAGAAGGAGATGTTGCATAGCTTTCAATATGGAAGACAACCTTTCTATTCTGGTTAATGACTTGGACCACTACTTTCAAATCAATTGCCTTATTGATCCTGTCATTTGCCGCTGTAGAAATCGTTCATCTTTGTCTTCTTTTTCCCCTTATTGCAGGGTCAACTATGTCTAGAGCACTATCCATCACCATAGTCCTGGCCTGCACATCGTGGACCTGCAACATGTACCCTCCTTTATTCAATGCATCCACCTCCTCTTGACTCATGTTAGTTCCACTCTCAACTGGTTAGTGCTGCAGTGGCACTGCGGATGGATTCACAATGTTCTTGTTTAGATGCCACATATGAGTCACATCATCAGGACAAAACCATATGAATTGCATTGTCTCACCCCCACTATAAGCTTGCTTTCCAAAGAATCCCAGGGCCACAATGTTCTCCATTGCCTCACCCAAGGTGACAGCCTTCCCACACTTTTTCTTGCCATCGCTTGTACCCATGCATATGACTTTACTACCACTTGTAATGCGCCTAATTGCCCATAATGTTTTGTGAATCTGCTTTTCCCAGATTGGACTAGCTGGACATGCATCCAACATGTATGCAAGATAGCAAGAAATGCCAGCCTCAACAACGAGACCCCCGCCAAACCTCTTCCCAAGAATATTCGATGGCAGAGTCCGCAACCTTCACAACAGGATCCCCTCTGAAATTCACAAGCAATGGTGAAAGGAAAAGACAGGATTTTTGAAAGTCATAAAATAAGTCACCACTTGGACATTATATATGTATATTATATAAAGGTATATTTATATCTATATCCATTTATCAATGTTTCATATTTACTTACATATTCCTTGAAATAATTTGGAATTTTTTCCTCCCCAAAAAGGACTTGAGCCTATATATTTTGTCCCCTCCCACCTTTTGTCTACTTGTCACTCGGGGTTTTTTGCTCAGAAAATGGAAACCCCCTGAACCCTGGAACTCCTTCTAACCCTGGAACCTCCTTCTAACCCTTAAACTCCTCCTAAACCCTACAACCCCCAATGAAGGCGAAAGCCTTTATTACCTCAATCATGATGATACACGTTCCTTTTACACATGCATGCACTTTGTTTACTTACCACACTTAAGCCTACGTCTATCACTGAAACATGACTCGAGGTCCTAAGCTACACATATAAGCTACACATATACTACAACTAACAACCCCAATATATTTGTAGGTGACAAAAAGCCTCGGAACCCTACATACTGAGAGAACCTTGCTCTTCCTACGAAATCAGTAGGAAAGAGCCAACAGAGATGGAGGGGGGGGGGGATGGAGAGGGGGTGGTGGAGATGGAGGGGGAGGGGGAGGGGGTGGTGGAGATGGAGGGGGGAGGGGGAAGGGGTGGTGGAAATGGAGGGGGGAGGGGGGGGGGGGGGTGAAGGGGGTGGTGGAGATGGAGGGTAGGGGGGAAGGGGTGGTGGAAATGAAGGGGGGAGGGGGAGGGGTGGTGGAGATGGAGGGGGGAGGGGGAAGGGGTGGTGGAAATGGAGGGGGAAGGGGGGAGGGGGAAAAAAAGAGAGAAGAAATAAAAAACTTGACAGACAAAAATCGAAAGGCAGGGAGAGGTGGTCACCTGATGCTCTCCAAGTATTTCTCAATGGAACAATGGATGGTGGGTGGATGGCTGGGTTATCGTTGCAAGATGGGCTCGAAGTCACTTACAATGTGAGGATGGGAGTAAGGTGGTGGTCGATGGAGAGGGAGAAGTGTCTTGCGTAGGGCTCGGAATGAAGAAGAGGATGGAGGCAAAATGTGAAAGATGAAGAATGAGGGGGTGGAGTGGGTTTTTATAGGAAATAAGTTTAGGTTTAGGGTTTAACCCTAAATTCTTCCCGAGCCATAACTTGTTATGGATAGCTTGGTTTGCTCTTCTTCAAAAAGGTGAAATGATCGAAATTGCAAGCTCTACACATTTGTGTCCACTATTTAGCCTGATTGTTTCTCAAGTGGCTTCTATTTAAGAAATAAATAAAATTTCTTAAGGTAGTAACCCAAGGTTGATGCTTGGGGTAGATATGTTTGGCTAGAAATGGAAAAAAAAATTTACTCTCCTTGCCCTTGAGTGTTATGTTCGATAAAGTTCGAAGTAGTTTGTTTTTTACACATACCTATGTATGTTTACTCATTTACTTGAGACTCTAGTCTCCCCGACAGCAGCACCAAATGTTGTCTCTTTCCTATTGCTTTCATAGGAAGAGCAGGGTTCTCTTAGTATGTAGGGTTCCGAGGCTTTTTGTCACCTACAGATATAGTGGGGTTGTCGGTTGTAGTATATGTGTAGCTTAAAACCTCGAGTTGTGTTCCAGTGAGAGACATAGGCTTAAGTGTGGTAAGCAAACAAAGTGCATGCATGTGTTAAAGGAACGTGTATCATCATGATTGAGGTAATGAAAGCTTTCGCCTACATTGGGGGTTGCAAGGTTTGGAAGGAGTTTAAGGGTTAGAAGAAGGTTCGAGAGTTAGGAGGTTCCAGGGTTTACAAGGAGGTTCTAGGGTTTAGAGAGAGGTTCCAAAGTTTAGAAGAGGTTCCAGGGTTAGAAGGAGATTCCAAGGTTTAGAAGGAGGTTCCAAGGTTTACAAGGAGTTGTAGGGTGTAGAAGGAGTTCCAAGCTTTAGAAGGAGTTGCAAGGTTTAGAAGGAGGTTCCAGGGCTAGGAGGATCCAAGGTTCAGGGTAGAGTACATGGTGGAGAACTCGTCTCTCTCATAGATCATGGAGTTTTAAGGGTTGAGGAACAAAGGTCTTAGGGGGAGCATAGGAATGGGAGAGGAAGAAGGTGTAAGAGCATGGGGGAAAGAAGAGAGAGGAGAGAGGAGGAGGAGGGAGGAGGACGAGAAAGGAGGAGGAGAAGGAGGGAGGAGGAGGAGGAGGAGGAGGAGGGAGGAGGAGGAAGAAGGAGGAGGGAGAAGGAGATGGAGAGGGTGGGTTGCAAGGTTGGAGGAGAGGGGAGGAGGAGTTGCAAGGTTAGGACATGCTTTTGGACGTGGAGTGCAAGGAAGCATGGACACTTGAGACAAATGCTTGGAATACCAAAGTAGACTCAACACAATGCCCCAAAGAGTGTGAGCTTCATTCCATTATAGGGTATTTATACAAGTTGGAGAGCTTCTCTCTTAGTATGCAGGGTTCTGAGGCATTTTCTCACCTACAGATATATTGGGGTTGTCGTTGGAGTATACGTGTAGCTTAGGACCTCGAGTTGTGTTGCAGTGAGAGACATAGGCTTAAGTGTGGTAAGTAGACATAGTGCATGCATGTGTAAAGGGAACGTGAATCATCACGGTTGCGGTAATGAAGGCTTTTGCCTTCATTGGGGGTTGTAGGGTTTAGGAGGAGTTTAAGGGTTAGGAGGAGGTTCTAGGGTTTAGAAGAGGTTCTAGGGTTTAGAAAGAGGATCCAAGGCTTAGAAGGAGGTTCCAGGGTTAGAAGGAGTTCCAAGGTTTAGAAGGAGTTGCAGGGTTTAGAAGGAGTTCCAAAGTTTAGAAGGAGTTGCAAGGTTAAGGAGTTCCAAGGTTTAGAAGGAGTTGCAGGGTTGAGAAGGAGTTCCAAGGCTAGAAGGAGTTGCAAGGTTTAGAAGGAGGTTCCAGGGTTAGAAGGAGGATCCAATGTTTAGGGTAGAGTACATGGTGGAGAACTCGTCTCCCTCGTAGATCATGGAGTTTTAAGGGTTGAGGAGCAAAGGGTTTAGGGGGAGCATAGGAGTGGGAGAGGAAGAAGGTATAAGAGCATGGGGGAAAGAAGAGAGAGGAGAGAGAAGGAGGAGGGAGGAGGACGAGGGAGGAGGAGGAGGAGGAGGAGGAAGGAGGAGGAGGAGGAGGGAGGAGGAGGGAGGAGGAGGAGGAGGAGGGAGGAGGAGGAGGAAAGAGGAGGAGGGAGGAGGAGAGGGAGAGGGTGGGTTGCAAGGTTGGAGGAGAGGGGAGGAGGAGTTACAAGGTTAGGACATGCTTTTGGACGTGGAGTGCAAGGAAGCATGGACACTTGAGACAAATGCTTGGAATACCAAAGTAGACTCAACACAATGCCCCAAAGAGTGTGGGCTTAGTCCATTATGGGGTATTTATACAAGTTGGAGAGCTTCTCTCTTTACATGTAGGAATTGTAACACATTCTCTCTCTACATGTAGAAGTCGTATGTAGAAGTTGTGACACATTGTCTTTCTAGATGTAGAAGTCGTATGTAGAAGTTGTAACACAAAGTTGTAACACATTCTCTTTCTAGATGTAGAAGTTGTAACACATTCTCTTTCTACATGTAAAAGTCATATGTAGAAGTTGTAACACATTGTCTTTCTACAAAAGTCGATGTTAGCATAGAGTCAACACCTCCCTTTCCCTCCCCTCTCCTCTCGCCTCCCCCTCCCCTCTCCTCCCTTCCCCTCCCCTCCCTTCCCTCTCCTCCTGCTTCCCCCTCCCCTCTCCTCCCTTTCCCTCTCCTCCCGCTTCCCCCTCCCCTCTTCTCCAGCATCCTCCCCCTCCCCCTTCGGTCCTTTTTTTTTGTACTTTTTTTTTGGGAGTGGGGAGGCTGGGAGCGGCGGAGAGGTTGGAAGAGATTTTTTTAAAAGGAGCGGGGAGGCAGGGATTGGTTTTGGGGAGGAGAGGTAGAGGCGGGGAGGTGGAGGAGAGGACAGAGGTGGGGGATGGGAGACGGGGAGGCAGGAGGGGGGAGGTGAAGGCGCGAGGGGGGAGGCGAAGGTGGGGAGGGGAAGGCGAAGGCAGGGAAGCAGGAAGGGGGAGGCGAGAGGCAAAGGCAGGGAGGCGGGAGGGGGGAGGTAGGAGGCAAGGAAGCGGGAGGGGGGATTAACCCCCCATAATCCCCTTTCCTAAGGCCCCCTTAGGGCCCCTGTCGCACACGCAATAGGAGGCCCACAAGGGCCTTAGGGGAGGGGATTAACCCCTCCCTTAGGTGGAGGCCCTTTGGGCCTCCAAAAACAAAAAAAAGGACAAAAAATAAAAATTTTAATTTTAAATAAATAAATAAATTTAAATCATATAAATAAATACAATGAAATAAAATAAAATAAAATAAGATAAATTTAATATGGCTTTGAGTTTTGGTTCCAAGGTGTCTTTCAAATATCTTGAACATGCTTGGTATTTTATGGAGTGCAAATCAATGTATTTTTTGGTGATCACTGCCGAGAATGTGCCAAGTGTGAAATATTCTCCAGAGGCAATAAGAAATGGTGGCATGGTCTCAACCATCAACATTAAAGAAAACAATTTGATAGAAGTTGTGTGCAAAGGGAAGAATGATGATGTGGTCTACAAGTTATGATTTATGCACAAGCACTTCTTGAAGCCCTTACCAGATTCAATTGAGGGATCCCAAGAATTACTTAGTGCCTTAGAAGCATTGAAGAAAATGTGGGATGCATTTTCAAATGGTGGTGTTTTACCTTCAACAGCAGTAAGTATGCCATCTATAACATGTAGCCCTCAATAACTACAGTAGATCTCCAGCAAGAGTAACTACAATATTTGCGGTAGTAACTACAGTATCTCCAACTGTACCTACACCATCGACTGTTGCAACTACAGGAACAAGAAGGAGTGATCATGGAGCATATTCAAGTTCCATAGCTATTCCCAAAAAGAGAGCCAAAATAACTCCTACTCCACGTGCAGATCGTTCAAGTGCAACTTATTTAAAACTAGGCGAAAAATTGGATAGTGATGATCAGGAGAATCCACAAGAAGAAGATACAAGTCTCGCAGACTTTTCTATAAGTGTGGCAGACTTACATCCTCCAGAGGATGAGGTGAGAGTGCTCTCAACAGAAGCAAGAACGGAAGAAGGAGAGAGAGAGACAGAGAGCCACACAAGTTTTGGTGGGTGCAGAACCACCCTAATCTTCTTTTTCATTCATTTATATATGTGTTTGAGTATTGTACATAACTGGGGTTAAGGCACAGTGACCTTTAACCCCCACAACCTCCCACTTAAAGGACAATGTGCCTTTAAGGGAGAACAACCAGTGAGCATACTATCCAATGCCCATCAATACACGACAATACTCAAACCGCTGGCTAGGTAGACTCTTCGTCAGCATATCTGCAGGGTTATCATCTGTATGAACCTTGACAAGCTCTATGCGCTTGTCCTCAAGTACCTCCCTGATGAAATGGTACCTGACCTCAATGTGTTTGGTCTTTGCATGAAAGACTGGATTCCGTGCTAGCTGAATAGCACTCATGTAATCACTATGCAATGTCGGTACACCTGTATGAATCCCCAAATCTCCCACTAGCCGATCAAGCCATATAGCCTCCTTGCAACCCTCTGTGGCTGCAACATACTCAGCCTCTGTGGTAGACAAAGCCACGCACTTCTGTGCACGAGACATCCACGACACTGCACCACCTGCAAAGGTGAACACATAACCAGAAGTGGATCTCCTAGTATCCACATGCCCTGCATAGTCTGAATCTGTGTACCCAAGTACATGCATGTCTCATTTACCAAAGCAAATGCACATCTCCTTGGTACCCTTCATGTACCTCATGATGCACTTAACTGCCTCCCAATGCCTCTTTCCTGGATTAGCCATATACCGGCTAACAACTCCCACTGCAAATGCAATGTCTGGCCTAGTAGCTATCATAGCATACATAAGACTCCCAACTGCTGATGCATAAGGAACCTTGGCCATCATGGCCCTCTCCTCATCTGATTTGGGACTATCTGTATGACTCAGTTTCACATATGGAGGCAATGGAGTACTCACTGCCTTCCCCCCCTCCATATTGAAACGCTGCAATACTTTGGTAACATACTCTTTTTGTGAAAGCCAAAGGAGTTTCCTACTCCGATCACGCGTGATGCGCATACCAAGAATATGACCTGCAAATCCCAAATCCTTCATATCAAAGGCCTCATGCAACTTGGCCTTTAATGCATCTAGCTCATAAGTATTCTTGCTAGCCAATAGCATATCATCCACATATAGTGCCAGGATTATCAGGCTATTATCCTTAGCCCTTTTAGTGTAGAGGCAGTGATCAATTTCACTCCTTCTAAAACCCTGGGACCGAATGAAAGCATCAAACTTCTGATACCATTCTCTAGGTGCTTGCTTAAAACCATAGAGACTCTTTTTCAGCTTGCAAACTAAATGCTCTTTGCCCTTTTCTTCAAAGCCTTCCGGCTGCACCATGTAAATTTCCTCATGCAAATCCCCATGCAAGAAAGCTGTCTTGACATCCATTTGCATAAGCTCCATATCCTCTGATGCCACTAGTCCAAGCATGCATCTAAGTGTGGTCATCTTCACAACCGGAGAGAATATCTCATCAAAGTCCACACCCTTCTCTTGCTTCAACCCTTTAGCAACCAAACGGGCCTTGTATCTAGGCACATCATCACCTGTGACCTTCATTTTGTAGACCCATTTACATGGCAATGCTTTCTTTCCATGTGGCAAAGAAACCAAGTCCCAAGTCTTATTCTTCATAAGTGAACTCATCTCTGATTGCATAGCATACTCCCACTTGTGTTGATCCTCACGCATCATAACCTCTCTATAGCAAGAAGGCTCCCCGCAATCAGTAAGCATCACATAGTCTACCCCTGGAACAAACCTATCAGGCGGTCTAGACACTCTAGATGATCTTCTCAAGGGCATTTCAGCTTGCTGTCCCACTTGCATATCAGCCACATTTGGCTCATCATTTCCACCAATAGATGATCCATCATCTACCCTTGATTGTATACCTGTGGGAGTACTTGGTTGTACCATTTCTTGCACATTTGGTGCATGAACAACTTGCTGTCTATCAACATAGGCAGGTGGATTCACATCCTGGAAAGTGATTCTCCTCATTTCCACATCCCTCATGGGTGCCTTATGCATCTTCTTCTCATTGAAGACCACATCATGGCTGCGTATGATCTTCTTTGCTTCTGGATCCCAGAGACGATAGCCCATCTCTCCACTTTCACCATAACCTAGAAAGATGCATTTCCTAGACTTAGGATCTAGCTTCTTTCGAAGCTCTTTTGGCACATGTGCATATGCCTCACACCCAAATATACGCAAATGAGGGTAAGAGGGCTTCTTGCCACTCCATGCCTCTTCAGGAATACCACCATCCAAACTCTTACTAGGTGATCTATTGATCACATGCACTGCAGTCTTCATTGCCTCAGCCCAAAAACCACCAGAAAGACTTGCATTGGAAAGCATGCATTGCAACCTTTCTTGAATGGTACGATTCATCTTTTCTGCAACTGGATTTTGCTCTGGAGTACAAGGGGATGTAAGCTCCCTCTTAATCCCATGTGTATCACAGAAATGCTGAAAGTCATGAGAGAGATACTCTCCACCATTGTCAGTCCGTAGGCATTTAAGCATTCTACCTGACTGATTCTCAACCAAGGCCAGCCATTTCTGAAATACCTGGAACACATCACTCTTTCGAGCTATAGCATAAGCCCACACTTTCCTAGTTGCATCATCAATGAATGTCACATAGTATTCAGCCCCGCCTAATGACCGTGTAGGCATGGGACCACATACGTCTGAATGCACCAAATCAAGCTTTTCAAACTCTTTCTTTCCCCTTCTTTTATGGGCTGATTTAGTCTGCTTCCCATAGAGACAATGCTCACAAAATTCAAAATGAGAGAAACTCAAATGCGGTACATAACCCAAACGACATAAGAGTTTCATTCCATTCTGGCTCATGTGCCCCAACCTGCAATGCCACAACGAAGTGCTTGGCTACTCGGTTATTGCAACAACATGATCAAATACCCCTGATACATGTAAGGGATACAAAGTCCCACACTTGGCACCCCTGGCCAAAAGCATAGAGCCCTTTTGAATTTTCCAACTCTGAAAGCCAAAAGTGGTGTGAAAACCAGCATCATCTAGCTGACCCACTGAAATAAGACTCTTGGTCAACTTAGGCACATGTCTCACATGTTTCAAAACAAATGCAGACCCATTTGCAAAAGAAAACTTTATGTCACCTGCTCCCACTATGTCACATGCATAGTCATTTCCAAGATGCACACAACCTGTCTTTCCACTATCATAAGTGGAGAACCATTCCCTATGGGGAGTAACATGGAATGAAGCACCAGAATCCAAAATCCAATCCTGGGAATATGGGTAATAAGCAACTCTGTAAATAAAGTAGACATGAAGAGAACATCATTGTCACTATCATGTGTGACTGCATTGATCTCCTCAATCTTCACTTTTCCTTTGTCCTCCCTTGGACTCTCTTCCTTTTGATTTGCACCCCAATTTGCATTCTTTTTCTTATCCTTTTGCTCTCTTTTCAGCTTGTAGCAATCCTTTTTCATATGGCCCTTCTTGCCACAATGGTAACACTCAATGTTCTGTGCCTTGGATTTGCTACGAGACTTCCCTCTTTCTTGGGACTTCCCCCTGAACTGTGATCTGCCCCTTTGCACATTTAAGGCTGCATCCTGCTTATTGCCATCCATAGACTTCCGTCTAATCTCCTCGGCCAACAAGCTACCCACAACATCATCAAATTTCAGTACTCCACCAGGTGCAGAGTTACTGACAGCTGTACGGAAGGTATCCCATGAGGATGGCAATGAACATAAGAGAAATATTGCCTTAGTCTCCGCATCAAAATTCATTTTCTGAGCTTGAAGCTGGCTGAAAATAATATTGAATTCATTCAAATGAGAAGCAATGGAGACCCCTTCCTTCATCTGCAGCTCAAACAACCTCTTCATGAGGTAAACTTTATTAGAGGCAGTTTCCTTCTCATAAGTGGCACACAGTTTCTTCCACAAATCTTCCGTAGTCTGCTCATTTACTACTGTGAAATAAACTGACTCTGCAAGATGAAGTCTAATAGTAGACTTTGCTAATGCATCCAACTCATTCCAATCATCCTCAGACATATTTGCAGGCTTAGCTTCAATCCCTGCCAAGGGTTTAATTTGCTTTTTTTGAATAAGCACATCCCTTATTTGTTCTTTCCACAAAGAAAAGTTTGTCCCATCAAACTTTCTAATGCTGAAAAATTCCTTTTCAGACATGGAAGAGGATGCCATGATGCAAATGAAACAAAATCCCAAATGCTAGTACCTGCAAGAGAGAATCAAACCAAATACCAGGTGCACCCAAATGTGTATGCCACAATAGACTAAAATATCACCAAAACTCAAAGCTCAAAGCATCTGACTCATGTGCATATACTATGCATCCATATGAGCAAATCTGGCCCAAAAGAAAATGCCAATAAGTGCCAAATGACTCAAGCATAAACACTGTCCACTGGCATATGCATCAATAATGTCTCATCCAAGAGAGCATAGCACTATCAGTGCATCACCTGCAATGTTTCAAAGCTGTCCCTCAGCATAAAATAGCATCCATGTGCAAAGCGTCCATATAAATAGCATCCCACAAGGCAATTTGGGCCTATCAGCGCATCCAACAAGGACCGCAATGCATCCAAATGACCTATAAATCATCCATTGCAACCAAATGCACACCACGAATGAGCGCACACTGCTCAAACTGCAACCAAAGTGATCTGCATAAGGTATGCTCAAGAAATCATAGTCCCACGGTAATGAGCGCTACTGAAAATAGAACTTGAGATGCTTCAAAACATGGGCGCCATTGCATAATCGGACTCAGCAAGAAAATCTGCAAATATCTCTCTTCTGCCAGAACTCCAAAATCTCAACCGATGAGTGAGAAACGGGAGTCAATACTTATCCACTGCCATGTGGCATAAATCTAAGGTTTCAAAACCTTAGTATGAAAAATGCATAACAGAGAGACGAAATCGAATACACAGAGATTTATAACTCTGAAAATCCTCCACCGAATCGCGCAAGGACTGACAGGTAGGGGTTTTTGGGCGTCCGGAACGCAATGGGACAGACGGTTTTGGAAACCGTGGTCTCAATCACTGGGTCCAACACACGGACTGAAAAACGTTTTTGGAAACAGAGCTATCTGTAAACTCCACCGGAGTGCGAATGATGAGCAACATAGAAGTTTTGGGACCTCCTGAGTCCACCGGAACTGACAGATCTGTAAATGGTTGCTCCAAACTTGAGTTCCAACACCCGGGCAAAAAACGCAGGAACTGACACAGTGAGTCAGAAATCCACTGAAATGATCCCAGATTCAAGAATGAAGGTGTTTCCAAGCTCTTGAAGTAATGTGGACACCAAAAGTAAGCAATAGTTGCCTCTACAAGTCAATACGGAGTCTCTGTCATCGAACGGAATAGGGAAAAGCTCAAAAAACGACTTTTTCTTTGAAAGCTCTTAACAGGCTCTCAAAACCACTTCGCAAAGCCAAAGTGACTTTTCCAAAAGTTCCTCCAAGGTCTCTGCACACTTGGATGCAAGTAAAGTCACCCACAAAGCCTCCCACAGAGCTTCTCCTTCCTCCCACAGAGCTGTTGAGCTTCCAAGCATTCACGCACGCTCAGCTAGATCACCCGGGCTCTGATACCAGTTGAGAGTGCTCTCAACGGAAGCAAGAACGGAAGAAGGAGAGAGAGAGACAGAGAGCCACACAAGTTTTGTGGGTGCAGAACCACCCTAATCTTCTTTTTCATTCATTTATATATGTGTTTGAGTATTGTACATAACTGGGGTTAAGGCACAGTGACCTTTAACCCCCACATGAGGGGTACATTTGGGGATTTTCACGATTCAGCGTGGCCACAATGCTTATTGATCAAGCTTTGTTGTTCACAAATCAAAGAAAACTAGATAAGATATTTGCACTCAAATTGTATGAAGATACGAGGAAAACAAGAACTCCAGTTGCCACTAATATCACTCTTCATCCTATGGCATTTAAAAAACTTCAAGAAGATGATCCTACATTGCCTGATGTCACATTTCAAAAGCGCATGGGCTTTCTTGATGCTTTTGAGAACTTTAGAAGGAGTGACTTTGTTCGTGAAGAGACTTTGTACTAAAGTCGATATGGGACTGACATCGAGAAGAGATACATGCTGGCAAAGAATAGATTCTTGGAAAGATGCAAGTTTGAGCCCCAGGTTTGTTGAGCCCATTGATGGACAACACCTTTGTGAAGCTTGCAGGATCGCCCTTGATGAGGGAAGAAAAGGAAACTTGCCATAGATTGAGTGGATGGAAAAGTTTCAACAGGTCATTTGTCATGTATGCATATTTAATGATGACTCGAAGTACATTCTAGAATCAAAACATTCTAGAATAAAAAATGCTGAATTCTGCTCTATTTAGGTTGAAAAAAGCTCTTCTCTTTCTGAGATCCTGATAAAGGCAAGGGAGTTATGTCTGGGCTATGGAGAGCCACAAACAGTGAAGGGTAGGAGACCTACATCTGAGTACATGGCAAAGAGGACTCGGTTCTATAGATGCTTGAAAGGTGTTGTAAGTAATACACAAGGTGTATCAAGTAATAAGGTTGAGGCAGAGGATATGAACACTGCCATTGCAAGATATAGGGATGTTACTTGCATCGTCTTCCGTGAGAACTTAGTGTTTTAGAGCATCGTGGATGTTTGCCAAGCATATGAAATAGGAAAGATACCCTTTGAGGCACCAGAGCACACTAGAACTCATAGGAAAGGAATAATGAAACCGATGTCTATTGTTTGGTGGAGAGCATTAAGGTTTGTTCTAGATGCAATAACAGAAGAAGTATGCAAGAAGATCCTAAGCGGTGACTGCTTCTTTGGAAAGAAGAGCAAGCATAGCAACTTGGATGAAGTTGTCACCCGAATGATTCAAAGTGAGGCTGCTCTCTCGACACTATTGTTTTTATTGAAATCTAATGATGAGTTAGCTGGCAAGTCAATTGATGTGGATAAGAAGAAAGCACTTAGCCTACATCAACTCCTTGATAAGACATGGTCTAGAAAGTGGTTGGCTTCAATGGATGCAGATGCCACACCAACAAAGGATCTAAGAGCTAAAATGCCAAAGGTTGTTGAGACAAAATATATGGACATCAAGAAAAAGGCCTTGCAGTCCACTGCCCAAGGTAGGGCGATTTGGTTTACATGACGGTTCTCCATTCAGCTTCTCCTATGATATCTTGCTATCATAGAATGATACAAATTTTGCACACATCAATGGCATTGATACAGAGCATTTCATAAAAATGAGCAGTCATGCTTGGGAGAAGACATGTGTATTTTTCAAAGATGAATTGCAAGACCTTGCAATGTCACGGATAGTTGAACTTGTGCGGTTTATCATAAAAGGTCCTATGGCAAATAAGAAAAGATCAACATTGGTTCTGTTCATGACAGAATCACAAAGGGATGCCTTGTATGCGAGTTTGACATCTGCCTTTGGGTATTTACTTTCAAAAGCATACCATGGTATAGTCCTACGCAATCATATGACTGTCTTGGAAGGCAATACCATTCAAGTCTTGCAGCCTTTCTTGATGTGCTTCTTATCCAAGGGTGGTGGCAATCTAATCAAAATTCCTTTAAGGACTCTCAAGATTCATTACTTTGAGGACAATAAGGTTAAGCTTGATGTAGCAATGGTGGATTACAGAAAGCCCTGATGTGATACTAGAGATGACAAAGAATTTATTGAATGATGGGTGGGAAGTAGCATTGTATCGAATGGGTTTTGCTGTTGAGAAATTGCTACGCCAAGGTAGAAATGTAAATTTCATTGATACCCCCCATCAGATTGAGTTCTTTGACACATATTACAGTTGCACTACCTTCTTTGAAGAGGAAAATGTCAAAGAAGAGGGCAGTGAGGAAAATGCCGAAGACGCGAGGGTAGTGAGTCTGAGGGTGATGATTCTAGCTTAGGTGATGATGAGGATGAAAGCTCTGAATCCAATGACTTCTGCCAAGAAGAAATCTGCACAAAGAATAAGGGTGAACAATTGTCAACTAGAGTCAAGGAGGTTCCACTCATCATACGAGAAGGCCCGTGGTAGCAAGAAGTAGTAGTACAGAGGCTAAAGAGGTGGAAGCACTTCCCTTGAAATTAAAAGTGAGGAAGGTACCCTTGATTTTGGGTGAAGGACATGCAAGTGGATCAAGTAAGGAAGCCTTACCCAAAGAAGGTATGGACGAGGAAAAGCATGACCAGGAGGAGTTACCAAGAGGCATGGATGGTTCTTCAACCATGACCTTACGACTCCAGAGTAGCCTACTAGTCAGGTGCTTGGAACCGAAGAGTAAACTACTGAGGACCTTGCTACTGAGACTCTAGTCTTAGAGTAGCCTATTAGTCAAGACCTTGGTAGTCAAGGGCACATTGAGGACATTGGTACTGTCTTAGAGTAGCCTATTAGTCAAGACCCTGGTAGTCAAGGGCCTGGCATTGAGGACATTGGTATTGAGGAACATGATGGCTGACGGCTTTGTGATCACAAGTTTTGAACTTTGCAAGTTTTGAACTTTGCAAGTTTTGAACTTCTATGTAAAGCGAATATCTAATAAAAACTTAACTAATTTTTTAATTTCTTTACTCTCATTATTGAGTATAAAGATTGTTTATGAGGTCCATTTCATACTTAATGGTGTATTTCAAACTTTATGTCAATGTATTTTTATTTAAGGGTGTTTTTTAATACCAAGTGAGGTGTATATGTATACCACTTACACATAAAAGGATTTATATACACTACCTTTCTAAGGGGTTTATGTACACTACCTTTCTAAGGGGTTTATGTACACCACCTTTCTAAAAGAAATGGTCATAAAGGTGTGTGCACACCACTTATACATAAAGGTGTTTATTTACACCACCCTTTTAAGAGAATTGGTCATCTATTGATGTTCTTAGGTGATAGTAGCTCAGATCATAAGAAGTTATCAAGATGTTTATGTAGACCTCCTTTGTAAGAGATTTGGTTATGCATTGATGTTCTTAGTACGTAATCACCAAATCTTTTGTTTTGAGTTGTCAAATCTAGTTCAAAAAACAACATTACTAGTATATTTAAAAAATTTGGACTGTTTTTTAGTCCATTTCTCAAATTGGACTTTACACAAGTCCAAAAATTTTGAATAGTGTGTTAATTATTGTCACCTGGAGGGATTCCATGTTGTGCTCTAAGTGCAACTCCACCATGCAACAATGAAAGCAAGCGACATTTCTGTTCATTTGAAAGCTCAGCCCTTCTCAAATGATGCAACTTCTCAAGCGTCATCCTAAAGCCTGTGTCTTGGGAAGTCTTTGTTGTCACTAAGTGAAACCACTTGTCACTATTCTTTGGGTCCACCACACCCAAAAGCTTGCTCATATAATTAGTATGGCGACTCTAACAATCATCTCAAGTTTATATTATGAAGTCTCACCTATGTCTCCCTTTCTAATGGCCTTCTCTTTTTTAGACAAGAGATCCTTTTCAATCTCTCACTGCAACAGAAGACATCATTAAGGTAGTTTCTTATATGATTCATATCCCCCACTTATCTTTCAAAATAAAAAGAATATTGATCAGTACATACTGGAAATAGAATCCATGCCAACATGTAATGAGTGAGAGGATACCAAGGCAATCCACCATGCCTTTTTATCTCGGCATCCCTGGCACTTCTAACCTGCACAATGAAATGCAAAACACTACAATCCAAACACCACACCATAGAACTATAACTTAATACCAAAAGATATACTACAAAACTTCACATTTACCTGCTCCATCTCGTCAGGAGTAAACTTTGATGCAAAAAAAGAGTCATTTGCTTCACCCAATTTTCTAACTGAGTACAAAACATCCTTTAACTCCATTTTGACAAATGCCTCCTCATTTAATCTTCACAAAGAAACATTAAAAGATTAATCATCAAAATTAATCAACACCACACAAGTGGACATGCATCTCAAAATATCCCATACATATTACCTGTTCAATCTATTCAATGCTTCAATCAAAGGTAATTCATCTATAGGACCAACAGATATAAAGCTTGCCCTCACTACAATGTGCTTGGATACATCAAACCTGTAGCTTTCCTTGTTGATAGCCTCCATCCAAGCTTGAGTTCTATTATTTCCATCCTAGCAAAGAAACATTTTATTTTGTAAAATCACTCCACATCTCATTTATCACTCGTCTTTCCTCAAATTTTTGATTCATGTCTTGCCAAATGGGATCCCATGTGGCAATGATATCTTTAGTGATAGAAATTTCAGTCCTAGAAGGGCCCTTTGAAGACAATACAAATGATCTTTTTTCTTCTAAATAGCCATCAGAAGTGAATGTGGATTTCAATGTAGATTGTCTTGGTCCCACCTGCCTCACACCATCATGAATATAAATTCTGCACAAAGGGATTAGAGGAGCTGGAGTCCCTCTCATGATCCTAAGTCGATCCATAGTTTGTGCTAATAATTCCACTTGAAAGTGAGTTGGTATCTCAGTAAAAGAGTCTTCCTTAGTTTGTTTTTTTTAATTTTCCTTCTTACCCTTCACATCTTCTTTAGGTGGGACTTCTTCTTTAGAACTTACTTCATGCATGTCATCATCAACAAAGTCATCATCATCCCCAAATGATGTCGTTTTTGAAATATGTGGCTGCAACAATTATTTATTGTCAAAATAGTATCAATAAACAAATTATATCAACCCTTAGCCATAGCAATATTCATTGTCCTAGGAAATAAAATACTCACCTCAATTGTAGCATTCTCGAGTTACACCTCTTTATCATTAGGCACCTACACATCTTTCTCTATATCATTGGTCACAACTCGATGCAATTTATTTGCTATTGTCATCTCCATAGCAAGCTTATGTATTAATGTGGTCATCACCATTTTGAAATACTTTTTGATAATGCTCAAACATCCCAAATAAATCTTGTGTACAAAAGAATAGGTGAACCCTGTATGTGGGTCTCAAACCATAAAGATAGCTGTCATCCATTTATTATTCATGGGCAGTGTACCAACCGCATTTGCACCTAACAAGTCGATGACATAAATGCACAATGGTCACCCTGGCATATCATGAGTGGAGCTCGATATCTCAACACTCCTCCTCGAGATCAATCCCAATTCCTGCACACCAAGCAGCTCTCTGAACTTGCACTGCTTCTCTGCACCTAATGCCTTCGTGAATATGTTACCTACCTGATTCTTTGTGCTGACATAAACTAGATCAATAAGACCTATTAGAACCTTCTCCTGCACATAGTGATACTGAACATTAGAGTGCTTTGTTCTAGCATGATAGGCTGGGTTATTTGCCAAGTATATCTTGCTCATGTTGTCACAATAAGCCCTGATGCATCTCATAAAGTAGCTTATGCAACCAAGCTACCTCATATGCAGCCATTATTGCACCCCTGTACTCAGCCTCTCTGCTAGACAAGGCAACTATAGGCTGTTTCTTGCCGCTCCAAGTGACTTCAGCACTCCTAAAAGAGAACATATATCCACTTTTAGATCGACTATCAGAAATACTACTAGCCCAATCAGCATTAGTGTATCCATGCAACTGTATCTGAACCCTGGTCTCATAAAATAGTCCATACTGCAATGTGGACTTCACATACCTCAGTATGCATCTAGCTGCATTCAAATGCAGTTTCCTTAGAGCCTGCATAAACTAACTTACCAACCCAACATCATAGCTCAAATTTGGGCTGGTAATAGTCATATAAGTCAAACTACCTACTATGTGTTTATAGATAGTAGGGTCTTCTAAAAGCTCACCTCCATCTGCGCTCAACTTCACATTCTGCTCCAAAGGAACTGAAATAGTCTTGCAGCCTATCATCCCATATTTGGACAACATGTCCAATCCACACTGCCTTTGCAAGAGCCATATCCCACTTGTGGATCTAATCACCTCAATGCCCAAGAAGTAATGTGGCTCTCCCAAATCCTTCATCTCAAACTTCTGCTTTAATAGCATTTTCACATGAAGGATATCTTCATCACTATCACCTGTGATGATCAAATCATCAACATAAATGACAAGTAGCATAATGCCTTTGTTTTTCTCACATAAAGTGAGAAATCTGCCTTGGAAATCTGAAAGCCAATAATGACAAGATACTATCCTATCTTATCAGACCATGCTCTGGGTGCTTGCTTCAAGCCATACAAGGCTTTCTTCAACCTACAAACAAACTTAGGATGAACAACATGAACATAACCTGGTGGCTGCTCCATATAGACCTCTTCTTGCAAATCACCATGTAAGAAAGCATTCTATACATCCATCTGATGTAAAGACCATCCCTTTGATGCAGTCGTAGCAATGTCTGCTCTTACGGTTGCCATCCTTGCAACCGGGCTGAATGTTTCTTCATAATCAATGCCATATGTCTGTGCATATCCTTTGACAACTAATCTTGCATTATATTTGTTCACAAAACCATTTGCATTGTGCTTCACCTTATAAACCCACTTGTGGCCAACTGTATTCTTGTCTTCCTTACTACCAGGTGCTCTCAAAATATCCCTTGCCTTTTTTACTCCAGGTGTAACAATAGAACGAATACCCAACTCATCATCAAGGCTCTGTTCTAAGCTACTGGATTCGCCATCCACATAAAAGTGACCTGCATTCACATCAACCATGGGATGATCTACTTTCTCTTTTCCTTTTTGTGATACTTGCATACCAATATCTATATTGCTTTGAGGAGATCCTCCTGATCTCAATCTGCCTGTCCATGGCGAAGTATGTGAACCACTGCTAGAGGACACTACAAGTCCACTAAGATTTTGTGATTGCTGCTGGGAATTCTATGCAACATTACCATTTTATGCATCTACATCATCAATCACATTTACTGGTTTATACCAGCTGCTCATCTCATGAAAAACAACATCTCTTAGACATAGGAGTAGAAGGGTTGTAGCATCTATACCCTTTTTGTTGTAGAGAATAACTAATAAAGATGCACCTCTCAGCTTTTGGATCCAACTTGGATCGCAACTCATCTGGCACATGAACATAGGCAATGCAACCAAAAACTTTCAAATGAGAAATATTTGGTTTCCTACCAGTATACCTCTCCTCTAGTGTCATGCCCTATATTGCTACAGTGGGAGTCCTGTTCATTATGTAGACTACTGTAGCAACTGCTTCAGCCCAATAATAATCTAGCAGGCCTTGTTCGTTGAGCATGACACAAGATACCTCTCCAATATGCCTACTTTTCCTTTCTGCAAGTCCATTTTGCTGTGGGGTATGATTGCATGAATATTGTTGCTTTATGCCATGCTACTACAGGAAACTTGCAAACTCATTTGAGAGGTACTCTCCCCCTCCATCTGACCTTAGGTATTTTATTTTCAAGCCTGCTTCTTTTTTAACCATAGCTTTAAAAGCTTTGAAATGCCCAAACACTTCACTTTTCTTTTTCATAAAATACACCCAAAATTTTCTGTTGTAGTCATAAATAAAAGTGACAAAATAATGACAGCCTCCAATAGATGCAGCTTTAGTAGTCCACACATCAGAGTGGATTAATTCCAATGGCCTCTTACTCTCTTGAACATGTCTAGAAAATGGTTTTCTTGCCTGTTTTCCAAATTGACAGGATTCACATACCTTATGCATTTCTGCAACCTTGAACTTAGGCAATCGTGTAATAATATTTTGGGCCTGTATTAATTTAAGTCATTGTACATGAACATGACCAATGCGTTTATGTAGAATCTCGTAGGATAGAATAGATGCATCTTGCAAGAGGTGCGAGAGCACAATGAAATCTCTATTTGATTGTGAGAGAGAAGACTCTCTTTTATAAAAAGGGGGAGAAGGTAATACCTTCCATACATAGTGGCAATCAATCCCTACATCAGTGAGTGGGATTCCCTTTGTCTTACATCATCACTTAGGTCACACACTAGACACGTCATAGCAGTTGATGTGCCTTTACAACACACACACAAACACACATGTGACTCCCCTAGATGCACATATGCACCATAGAGCAAGCCCTTGATCATACTTACCCCAACAAACCCCCCTCAAGGGATTGCCTCTTGCAGTGTCAAGGATTCATCTAGTCTCATAGTTTCTCATTTCATCTCATGGTAGTCAAGGATTAATCTATGGCTAGGACCTCATGCTAGCAAGGGTTCCCAAGGGTGTGAGTTTCAACAAAATGGGATAGTCAAAACACATATCACATGGTCTACATCATATGGTGACCAGAGGTGATTTACATATTCTTTTTTAAGTATTACTCCAGGCAGAGAACCTCAAAATTTGACCAAGTGTGATAAACAAAGAAGACAAAGTGCTTAAAAAGCATAGTCTTCATTTTCTTCATTTGTTGATGGAGTTCTTCCTTTAGCAAGATTTGCTTTGTTGTTGAAGTAGTCCTTCTTGTCTTTGATCAATCAATTAGCTTTTTCTTTTGTAGACTTCTTTCCATTCACAACATTCCATATCTTCTTTTTCAAAAGCATAAACTTAGCTTTTGTTTGCCAAGTATGGAAATTATTTCCATCCAACTTCTCAAAAAAGGTCTTAGCTTTCATGGCAAGGTCTTACCCGAGGGCAGTGTCTAGTGCCTTACAAGTGAAATATGAGCAATAAAAAATAATCTTTCAAAGAGTAACAACTTGAATACTTTGACTTGGATTTCTCTATGTGACTTAAGTGAATGTCAAAGCATATTAAGGCAATTAGTCAGAGCAACATTTATGCAAGATGTCTAAGCAAAAGATGACCAAGTAGATGCTACAAAATGAGCATAGCAAACTGAAAATAAATCTTGGTCAAACTACCAGCCAAACTTTGACTGTCCAAAGTCAAACTTAGACTAGCATAGTCAAGCTTTCATGGCCAAAGAGGCAGCTCAAAAATCTACTCCAATTCATCATGTAGAGGCTAAAACTTAGAGGGGTTTTGCATTGGAGAGGAAGGTAAACATGTAGAGCTTCACCCTCAAAAAGGAATCACGCAGAAGATAAACACGTCACCCAGCATTGTAGAAGAACCGTGGACTGGTTTTTTGATGAAATCTACCCGAATATTGCTCCAAATGAGCTCAGATTGATGAGCAGCAAGGTCATGATGTCGCCTAGCTCCCTCTGGAAGGATTTTGCCAATGTTGCTCTCCACAGTGAGAACCAGGAAGAAGGTCGACACAGCTTCCTGAGACAATGCCACCTCGAAAATGGTGAGATAGCATGTATGGCTTATTCTGCAGATTCGCCCTGACTTGGGAAGACTCTCCTGAAAGATGAGAAACTAAGAATGCGAGCTTGAAGAGAACTCTCACTTCCAAAATCGACTTTGGAAGGGAAGGTGGAAGATAGGTGTGAGGAAGAAGATGATGATGTGGCACCTAACTAGGGCTTAGGCTAGAGAAAGCATCTAATGCTAGGCTAGGCTAGATCTAGAACCTAGAGCTTTGATACCAATTGTAGAATCCCATAGGATAGAATAGATGCATCTTGGAAGAGGTGTGAGAGCACAATGAAATCTCTATTTAGTTGTGAGAGAGAAGACTCTCTTTTATAGAAAGGGGGAGAAGGTAATACCTTTCGTACATAGTGGCAATCAGTCCCTACTTTAGTGGGATTCTCTTGTCTTACATCATCACTTAGGTCACACTATAGACACATCATAGAACTTAATGTGCCTTTACAACACACACACAAACACACATGTGACTCCCCTAGATGCACATATGCACCATAGAGCAAGCCTTTGATCATACTTACCCCAATAGTTTATGCCAGATATCAATATTTGCAACTACATCGGTCCCATGTGCAAACATTACTGCACTCAATTCAGGCATGTCCGCATCCAACATAAACATCATGCCCTTCTTCTTCCCTTTTGCTATCAAGCGACCTTTATTTTTCATATCCTCAACAAAGCATCCATGAGGATTAAATCTGACCTGCAAGCCCTGCTCAACCATTTAATCAATAGAAACCAGGTTCTTGGTGATATTCGGGACATGAAATACATCAGACAGGTATTTCTTTTTTCCATCTTGCATAGACAAAGGAATTTTACCAATCTGCACAATAGGATATGTAGTATCATCACCAGTCTCCACAAATCCTAGTCTTTCTGTTTTCCTTGTATCCTGCATCCATTCTGCATGACCTGTCATGTGGTTTGATGCACTTGAGTCAACATACCACACATGATTGCTTTCTTCTGCACTTATCATAAAATTGGTCATGTGCTACACCATAAACAGATGCTCATTTCTGTCATCACTCTGTCTACTAGAGGATGCATAATTGCCTTACAGCAATTTTCCAGTCATGATGTCATTCTACTTTTTATAGCAGTCTTTAATCATATGACCCATTTTACCATAGTAGTAGCATTCAACATTGTTGTTTGCATTTTGGCCTCTCTGCCATCCACCATGATCTCTTTGGCTCCCCTTGCCTCTAAAGTTACCATGTCCTCCTCCATAGGACTGGTTTTCTTGAATTTGCAGCATATTCTGATTTCTGCCTCAACCTCCAAATCGGACTGCTCTACCTCTGCCTCTACCTCTTTCAACATTTGAGTAGAAGACAGCTTCTTTTGAAGTTCCTCTTGAAGAAGATGCACCACCATTTCTCTGCTCTTCAGAAATTAAAAGAGCAATCAACTCCTCAAAATAAGGAAAATTCTCACGGACGGCAATGGATGTCCAAAATTGTGCATCATCCTTTCCTAGACCATTCAAGGTCACAAAAACTAAATCATCATCTTCCACTGGCGACCCAATAGAAGCAAGTGCATCTGCAATCTTCTTCACCTTCATGTGGTAGTCATTAATGCTCATATTTTCTCTCTGCACATTATGCAACTCCTACTCGAGCTGCATTTTCCTGGCTTACATATTTATGTTATACATTTTTATCAAAGTATCCCATGCCTCCTTTGGTATGCTTGTATCCTGAATATGCACAATCATAGAATCTGAAATACTGATAGATAGCCAGTACATAACTTTTCTGGCTCTCTCATGCCAGCCTTTAAATGCTTGCAACTCCTGTTGATTGGGAACATTAGGAATAACTGATTCTTGTTCAGCTCTAGTAATGAACTCCTAATAGCCTTTTCCTTAAAGGAAATTCGTCATTCTAAACTTCCATGCTTGGAAGTTGTTCTTGTCAAGCTTTTCAGTGACAATCTATGAAAGAGCATCAGCCTACTAAGATTTGCTCCCAAACTCGAAAAAAAAGGAAAGCAACACTAATCCTCTTACTAGGATACCACGAACTTCATTTGCTTTCTTGAGCTCCTTACCATGAACTGAGCTCTAATACCATGTGAAGAGAGTGGGCGAGAAGGAAGGAGTCTCACTTGCAACTTTCTCACATACATAATGGGGGAATATACATAAAGGTGGAGGCTGAAAATAATTTTCCTCTTCTTAGTTGTAAAAGCCAAAAGAACTCTAAGTATAAAAGAATAGGTGAACCCTATATGTGGGTCCCTCAAACCAAACTCAGCTAATTAAGGTGGTATACTAGCTGAGCCACTAACTAGAGTACATCAAGATAGCTGTCATCTAGCTATTATTCATGGGCGGTGTACCAACCACATCTGCAACTAACAAGTCGGTGACATAAATGCACAACGGTCACCCTGACATATCACGAGTGGAGCTCGATATCTCAACATTTTTAAACCTATTTTTACATAGCTCGTCCGCGAGGTGTCTGAGGGTGTCTCATAAAAGCTCACTGTGACTCACTCCACAAAGAAAGGCTTGCTTACGACATCAATTTATACCCCCACTCAACATAGCTCGCCGGTGAGCTATGCTATGTGAGGAGGAAATTTTTAGCTAATGAGTTGAAAATGTGACTTACAATTGATAGGATGTCTTTCGGCTTGTGAAGGGAGCGGATTTGCAACACTGTAAAGTAGAGAAGTGACGAGGGAGCTTCGAGGGAGGTAGAGCACCGACGAAGGATATCGAACAAGAGAGTGAAAGAGATCCTGAGAACGCTGAAGAGAGCTTGTCAGATGTGGAAGAGAGCCTGAGAGAGCAGGATAACGTATGAGAGAGGGGAAGTGAGTGGCACACGAGAGAAATAAGTGCGATGGGCAGCGATAAGGAGTTTGCGATGGGCAACGATGAGAAAGTCTGATGGCATTAGCTCTCCGATGAGAAAGACCGATAGCGTTAGCTCTCCAATGGCGTTTGCTCTCCAACGGCCAGCTAACGGCGGTAGTTAAAGCTCTTGCCAAACTTAAAGATACGAACGGCAAATATGATCTTTAAAGTTCCAGGAAGAGACCTCAGTTCATCATGAGCTCAAACGAATTTGGCAATCAAAGGGACCACGAGTCAAGGGCAAAGCTTAAATGATGGCCGCCAAAGCTTAAACGAGTCAAGAGCCGACCGTCAAATCAAGGATAAATTTCGCTTCTAAATCATGAATCATGAATCCTGAAGGAGCAACCTTGGAAACCCAGAAGGCGAGAGACGAAAAATGTGGTAGATAGAATCGGACGAAAAATGTGGCAAATAGAATCGAAAAATTTTCCTTCAAAACCGAACATGAAATTTTGTAATAGATGGAAGTGAATGTGATCTAGGCTCTATTACGAAATAGCAAGCAAAGCGACTAAATGGCAGCGAACGTGATCTAGGCTCTATTACGTTTGATTGAGAGACCAAGGAAAAAATGGCAAACGCCTGATTGAGAGTTTGAGAATTTGCTAGGCTCTATTACGTTTGAGAGAGCTAGGCTCTATTACGTTTATCTCGTGTCTCTCAATCATATTGAGGAAACAAGATCAAACTGTGCGTATGAGATTACTATTAAGGATCCAAGACAAGTTTGAAGTTGTTCATCAATCGCAGCAACGATGCATATGCTTTCAGGATCAGAGATTGGCCTCTTCCTGCTGCAGCATGCAATGCCGTCATGCCATTGCTATCCCTGAACGAAAGCACTGTCGCCTGGCTATTATCCTTCAACAATTCTCTCACCATCCAGCTCTGAATCGGATTACCATTCAGCTCTCTGCTCATCGCGCTATCCGGACCGCTTGACCTTGACGTCCTTTTTGCCAAACTCAAGATCTCTTGAAAGATTCGTAAATTCTTTCCTCTCGCAGCAGCATAGAGAAGATCAGACAATCCAAACTCTCCGTCTCCTGCAATCAAATCTGGTCTTGCGGAAAGCAAGCCTTTCACCATGGTTTCATCCGCAGCAACAGCTGTCGTGTAGAGCACCCACACACCGTATCCTGCGTCGATTAAAAGATTGCCTCGCAGTTGCTGGCCGCATTCTCGCATTAGATCTCTATTGCTAGGCTCTATTACGTTTGAGAGAGCTAGGCCCTCTCGAAAGCCTTCTCATCATCGGAGTTGAGAACGAAGACTTTGGCTAGAATTTTGCATAAAGAGACAGACTGTCCACTCGTCTACACTTTGGACAATCATGGTTCGGAATTGGATCACAAAAGTACCATGTTTCCGTCCTCTGATACACGCACAGCCTCGCAATTAATTTGTTTTAATCCGTCCTCTGCCAATCCTCACACCTCGGCAGTAGATCATCCCCAGTCCCTCTAGAACGTCCTGCGCCCCTACTACCCTCTACGATGTCCTTGAGATCCTTCGAAGGGCTTTCAAGTCTGAAAACAAGTCTGCTTATATAGACGCCTCACCAAGCAATACCACCCAGACTTCGTGCCTCTGCAAGACAAGCAGGAAAGCACGAAAATGTTCTTAGCTTATGTCGCCCATTCTGATCTGCAAAGCCTGGCTGGATATGACCTGTAGCTTTCCATCCAACCATCTATCGGCAAGGATTTTAGATATAGAGCCAATATAATGTCATCTATTGTTTATTTTTTGAGAGAGCTTGTTTATTTCTTGGAACCAGAGAGTCTAGAAGCTATCAAAGGCATTGGAGATCGTCCATCAACAGACAGACACAGAGAGCGTTGATACACTGACAAAAGAGCATTGATACAAAGGCACTGACAGAGAGCATTAATACAATGAGATAGGATAAAAGCTGAGAAAGAGAGAAAGACAGAGTGAATAGAGAAAATAATGAAGGTGGCTAGTGCAAACTTGAAAAGCTGCTGATAGAAGCTCCACGGGAATTATATGAAGGAAGGTTTTCCAGACCAAAGAAGCAAGGTTGATAGACCAAAGAAGCTCCCCCAACACTTCATCGACTGCCTGAGACACCATTTGGAGCCCAGTCGGCTCTCACAACAGTCAAGAAATCAAAGTGGTTGAATCAATAAGTCCCGCTGATGAGGCACAAGGTAGAGATTTCCGAGTCAATAATTGAACGAATTTGAACGAGAGTAAATTTATAATAGATAGTGGAAGAGATAGAGTGAAGATAGGGTAATAGATAGAGTGAAGATAGGGTAATAGACAGGCAAAGAGAGCGGAAGGCAAAGAGAGAGAGAGAGAGCGCACAAAAAAAGGGTTAGTAGTCAAGATTAGGGTTAGGGTTAGTCATGGCTAGGGTTTTGCCACGGCTAGGTTTGGTTGTTTTTTATTATATTTTTCGTCTTTAAGTATCAGTGAATACTCTACTCCTACTTTTGTTAAGGCAACTCCTTTTTCAGATACCATAATTTTCAAACTCCTTGAGCTCGTCAACTGCTCCTCTCTTTCATTATCGCTATGGAACATGTTCGGTTTGTGTTTGGCAACAAGGATTTGTTTGTAGAGGTTGAAGAAGAAACACATACCAAAGTGTCTGAGAGTGTGTTATGCTTGGCATTTTGTGTGACAGTGCGTAGTGTAAAGGTCACTCATAGCATTACTCAAGCAAGCTACAGTTATCCTCTTTTAATACCATGTGAGGAGATAATATTTCACGATTGAAAGTGCTTTGTTGTAGAGCATTCTTTGTCCTTGCAAGTACAAGTGGAAGGTGAAAAGGATGTGGGTCGTGGTAAACAAAATATTTATGAATTGGATGATGATTCCGATCATGAGGTGAAGGTCGATTTTCAGAAGTCTAGGTGCCCAGATGTCATACATTTGGAAAAAAACCAGGATGGCATGTTGGATGCTCCATCTCTACATTTAGAGACTTTGATTAGGGGATTGCCATTACAGAACAAGTTACAAAAGTTAGTGCAGAGGATAGGAAATATAGAGCCTGCCCGTGCCGAAACTTCTGCCTCTCTATGATGGTGATTGTATTTTTGAGTTGCCTCCCATAGATGCAAATGCTGGATCTATGACTGGAATGGAGCAAAGCAAAGATGGTGATCATCCATGGGTTCGATATAAGATGACCAGTATATCTGGTTTTAATGGAGATGTGAGATTATCAAATTGTGGAGGTGCATTTGTTTGTGACAATGTAGAATGTAATTTTTTGAAGTTGAGGCAGAGAATACAATACATTGGAAAGGAAGATTGAATATTCCTTGCCATGAGCGTCGGGTGAAAAGGAAACATGGGGGATTTTGTTGCCTTCATTGCAACCAAAAGCCACTACGTGAATCCAAATGTGCATCTAGGATATATTATGTTATTCCATATGATGTAAGGGGCACAAGGTATATTGTTCATCTGGGCATTCATAGTCATGAACTTCATGTGAAGATTGTGGGAGAGAGGGAAGGAGTCTCACTTGCGGCTTTCTCACATGCACAATGGGGGAATACACACAAAGGTGGAGGCTGAAAACAGTTTTCCTCTTCTTAGTTGTGAAAGCCAAAAGAACTCTAGTACAAAGAAATAGAAGAACCCTATATGTGGGTCTCAAACCAAACTCAACTAACTAAGGTGGCATACTAACTGAGCCACAAACTAGAGTAGATAAGGATAGCTGTCATCCAGCTATTATGCGTGGGTGGTGTACCAACCGCATCTCTAGCTAACAGGTCGGTGACATAAATGCACAACAATCACCCTGGCATATCGCGAGTGGAGCTCGATATCTCAACACTCCCCCTCGAGCTCAATCCCAATTCCTGCACACCAAGCAGGTCTCTGAACTTGCGTAGCTTCTCTGCGCCCAATGCTTTCGTGAAGATGTCAGCTACATGATCCTCTATGCTGACATAAACTAGATCAATGAGACCTAGTAAAACCTTCTCCCGCACATAGTGATAATGCACCTCAATGTGCTTTGTTCTAGCATGAAAGACTGGGTTCTTTGCCAAATGTATACTACTCATGTTGTCACAATAAATGACAACTGGCCCATCTGTAGACTGATGCATATCATAGAGTAGCTTATGCAACCAAGCTACCTCACATGCAGCCATTGCTGCACCCCTGTACTCAGCCTCTGTGCTCGACAAGGCAACTGTAGGCTGTTTCTTGCTGCTCCAAGTGACTGCAGCACTCCCAAAAGAGAACACATATCCACTGGTAGATCGTCTATCAGAAATGCTACCAGCCCAATCAGCATCAGTGTATCCATGCAACTGTATCTGAACCCCAGCCTCATAAAATAGTCCATACTGCAATGTGGACTTCACATACCTGAGTATGCGTCTAGCCGCATCCAAATGCGGTTTCCTTGGAGCCTGCATAAACTGACTTACCAACCCAACAGCATAGCTCAAATCTGGCCTGGTAATAGTCATGTAAATCAAACTTCCTACTATGCGTCTGTACATAGTAGGGTCTTCCAGAAGCTCACCTGCATCTGCGCTCAGCTTCACATTCTGCTCCAAAGGAACTGAAATAGGCTTATAGTCTGTCATCCCATATTTGGACAGCATGTCCAGTCCATACTACCTCTGCAAGAGCTGTATCCCACTTGGTGATCTAATCACCTCAATGCCCAAGAAATAACGCAGCTCTCCCAAATCCTTCATCTCAAACTTCTGCCTCAATAGCATTTTCACATGAAGGATATCTTCATCACTATCACCTGTGATGATCAAATCATCAACATAAATGACCAGCAGCATAATCCCTTTCTCTGTTTTTCTCACATAGAGTGAGAAATCTACCTTGGAAATCTGAAAGCCAATAGTGACAAGATACTGTCCTATCTTGTCAGACCATGCTCTAGGTGCTTGCTTCAAGCCATACAAGGCTTTCTTCAAACTCAGGATGAATAGCATGAACATAACCTGCTGGCTGCTCCATAAAGACCTCTTCTTGCAAATCACCATGCAAGAAGGCATTCTTTACATCCATCTGATGTAAAGACCATCCCTTTGATGCAGCCATAGCAATGGCTGCTCTTACAGTTGCCATCCTTGCAACCGGGTTGAAAGTTTCTTCATAATCAATGCCATATGTCTGCGCATACCCTTTGACAACTAATCTTGCCTTGTATCTATTCACAGAACCATCTGCATTTGCTTGATCTTATAAACCCACTTACAGCCAATTGCATTCTTGCCTTTAGGCAAAGGCACCAATTCCCATGTAGCATTAGCATCCAAGGCATCCATTTCTTCATCCATGGCTTTCTCCCATTTTTCATTTCCCATGGCTTGCTCAAAAGAAGTGGGTTCTGGTTCCTGTATCACTTTGACCATATAGGCATAGTGAATGGCTGTAAATCCATCATATTTCAGCCTATCCACAGGATACCTAACCCTGGTAGACCTGCGCAAAATAGGCTCACTTCCAGGTGCTCTCAAAACATCCCTGGTCTTCCTTACTCCAGGTGTAACAACAGAAGGAATACCCAACTCATCATCAATGCTCTGTTCTGAGCCACTGGATTCACCATCCACACAAGAGTGACCTGCATTCACATCAAACATGGGCTGATCTACCTTCTCTTTTCCTTTTCGTGATACCTGCATACCACTCTCTGCATTGCTTTGAGGAGATTCTCCTGATCTCAATCTGCCTGTCCATGGCGAAGTATGTGAACCACTGGTAGAGGACACTCCAGGTCCACTGATATTTTCTGATTGCTGCTGTGCATTCTGTGCAACATTACCATTTTGTGCATCTACATCAATCATCACATTTACTGGTTTATACCAGCTACTCATCTCATCAAAAACAACATCTCTGCTCACTGTGAACTTATGTGTAGAAGGGTTATAGCATCTATACCCTTTCTGCTGCAGAGAATAACCAATAAAGATGCACTTCTCAGCTTTTGGATCCAACTTGGACCTCAACTCATCTGGCACATGGACATAGGCAATGCAACCAAAAAAAATGAGAAATATCTGGTTTCCTACCAGTATACATCTCCTCTGGCGTCATGCCATGTATTGCTGCAGTGGGAGTCCTGTTCATTATATAGACTACTGTAGCAACTGCTTCAGCCCAATAATAATCTGGTAGATCTTTTTCATTTAGCATAGCCCGAGATACCTCTCCAATATGCCTGTTTTTTCTTTCTGCAATTTCATTTTGCTGTGGGGTATGACTGCATGAATATTGCTGCTTTATACCATGCTCCTGCAAGAACCTTGCAAACTCATTTGAGAGGTACTCTCCCCCTCCATCTGACCTTAGGCATTTTATTTGCAGGCCTGTTTCTTTTTCAACCATAGCTTTGAAAGCTTTGAAGTGCCCAAACACTTCACTTTTCTTTTTCATAAAATACACCCACAGTTTTTTGCTGAAGTCATCAATAAATGTGACAAAATAGTGACAGCCTCCAATAGATGCAGCTTTTGTAGTCCACACATCAGAGTGGATTAATTCCAATGGCTTTTTACTCTCTTGAACATGCCTAGGAAAAGGTTTCCTTGCCTGTTTCCCAAATTGACAGGCTTCACAAACCTTGTGCATTTCTGCAACCTTGAATTTAGGCAATCCTGCAACAATATTTTGGGCTTGCATTGATTTAAGTCGCTGTATATTAACATGACCAATGCGTTTGTGCCAGATATCAATATCTGCAACTACACCGGTCCCATGTGCAAACATTGCTGCACTCAATTCAGGCATGTCCGCATCCAACGTAAACATCCTGCCCTTCTTCTTTCCTTTTGCTATCAAGCGACCATTATTTTTCATATCCTCAACAAAGCATCCATGAGGATTAAATCTAACCTGCAAACCCTGTTCAACCATTTGAGCAATAGAAACCAGGTTCTTGGTGATGTTCGGGACATGAAATACATCAGACAAGTATTTCTTTTTCCCATCCTACATAGACAAAGGAATTTTGCCAATCTGCACAATAGGATGTGCAGTATCATCACCAGTCTCCACAAATCCTGGCTTTTCCATTTTCCTTGCATCTTGCATCCATTCTGCATGACCTGTCATGTGGTTTGACGCACCTGAGTCAACATACCACACATCATTTTGTTCTTCTGCACTTGTCACAGAATTGGTCATATGCTGCACCATAAAAAGATGCTCATTTCTGTCATCACCCTGCCTGCTAGAAGATGCATAATTGCCTTGCTGCAATTTTCCATTCATAATGTCATTCTGCTTTTTGTAGCAGTCCTTAGCCATATGACCCATTTTGCCACAATAGTAGCATTCAACATTGCTGTTTGCATTTTGGCTTCTCTGCCATCCACCACAGCCTCTTTGGCTCCCCCTGCCTCTAGAGTTACCACGTCCTCCTGCATAGGACTGGTTTTCTTGCGTTTGCTGCATATTCTGATTTCTACCACGGCCTGCAGATCGGCCTCCTCTACCTCTGCCTCTACCTCTGCCAGCATTTGAGTAGAAGTAGAAGACAGTTTCTTTTGAAGTTCCTGCTGAAGAAGATGCACCACCATTTCTCTGCTCTTCAGAAATTAGAAGAGCAATCAGCTCCTCAAAATCAGGAAATTTTTCACGGACGGCAATGGATGTCCGGAACTGTGCATAATCCTTTCCTAGACCATTCAAGGTCACAGAAACCAAATCATCATCATCCACTGGCGACCCAATGGAAGCAAGTGCATCTGCAATTTTCTTCACTTTCATGTGGTAGTCATTTATGCTCAAATTTTCTCTCTGCACATTGTGCAACTCCTGTTTGAGTTGCATTTTCTTGGCTTGCGTATTTGTGCTATACATTTTTGCCAAAGTATCCCATGCCTCCTTTGGCGTATTTGCATCCTGAATATGCACAATCATGGAGTCCGAAATACTGATAGACAGCCACTACATAACTTTCCTGGCTCTCTCATGCCATCCTTTGAATGCCTGCATTTCCTGTTGACTGGGAACATTAGGAAGAACAGGTTCTTCTTCATTTCCTGTAATGAATTCCCAATAGCCTTTTCCCATCAAGAAATTCATCATTCTAAACTTCCATGCCTGGAAGTTATTCTTGTCAAGCTTTTCAGTGACAATCTGTGAAAGAGAATCAGATGCCATTACAGAACACTGCAAAATATTCTGTCACTGCAAAAAACACAGCTTTTGCCTCACACGGGCAGATCTGCAAAACTGACGAAAGTGGTATTTCACCACACAGTCACTTTCTATTGACGATTTTGCATCAACAGGCAACAGGCATGAATCTGCAACTCCCAATATCTCTGCACACAGGCATACGATGCAATTTCTGCGGCACCTTTCCACCGACTAGCTGCGCAGTGGTCGCATAGCAAAAAACAGGGCCTTTTTCTGAGTGCCTGTGAAGAACTTCTCCCTTCAAAACGGGCCCCAAAACTGCACTCTCGCCACACCGCGAAGGGCGTCTCAATCTGAAACAGTGCACTCCTGCACTTCTGGCTGTGCTACCTGTAGAGATTTGCTCCCAGACTCGAAATAGGAAAGCAACACTTGTCCTCTTACCAGGACACCACGAACTTGGCTTGCTTTCTTGAGCTCCTTACCACGAACAAGGCTCTGATACCATGTGAAGATTGTGGGAGAGAGGGAAGGAGTCTCACTTGCGGCTTTCTCACATGCACAATGGGGGAATACACACAAAGGTGGAGGCTGAAAATAGTTTTCCTCTTCTTAGTTGTGAAAGCCAAAAGAACTCTAGTACAAAGAAATAGAAGAACCCTATATGTGGGTCTCAAACCAAACTCAACTAACTAAGGTGGCATACTAACTGAGCCACAAACTAGAGTAGATAAGGATAGCTGTCATCCAGCTATTATGCGTGGGCGGTGTACCAACCGCATCTCCAGCTAACAGGTCGGTGACATAAATGCACAACAGTCACCCTGGCATATCGCGAGTGGAGCTCGATATCTCAACACTTCAAAAGCGAGAATACACAGAGCATGTCAACATCATGAGAAACTTGGTGGAGGACTATGTTGAAAAGATCCCTAGAGCAGGACAAAAAAGGGTTGAGAAAGAGGTGGCTATGGATATAATATTGAATAGCATAATATTTATGGGTGACAATGCTGCAAAGTTGATGGAGAATGGGACCTTTGGTGAGTTGCTGTCACATTTGGAGCCCTTGATGAATCAAAGGAGGTATATAGGTCATTGATCTCCTTGCAACATTTCATTATCAATGTCATATGGGAAAATTTTGATAGCATATTTCTTTGTGTAGACGTTGGAGATGGATAGAGACATTCAAAGTGGCTGCAAATCCAACGGATGATTCAATTGATTGTATCTTGAAACTAAAAGAAAAGTGTCAATATGAATACTTTCATGCTTTCTTATTTCCTGGACAACTAATGGATACTACTAATGGGAGATGTTGCATTTTCAAAATGTCTACTACCGGACCGGCATCAGGTGTGGATTTAGTGAGGAGGATGCAAAAAGAAGAAGATTTGCAACATTCGTGGGTGTGCTTCGATCATGTGTGAAGGATGCGTGGTTGGTCTACAATGGGAGCACAAGTGTATGACCCCAAGTATGCAAATTCAGTGCCCTTCATTTGATTCCAATATTAACTATTTTGATTATGTTAAACATGACAGGTCATGCAGAATGGATGCACGATGCAAGGAAAATGGAAAGACCAAGATTTGTGGAGATTGGTGATGATACTGCACATCCTATTGTGCAGATTGGTAAAATTCCTTTGTCTATGCAGGATGGAAAAAGAAATACCTGTTTGATGTATTTCATGTCCCGAATATCACCAAGAACCTGGTTTCTGTTGGTCAAATGGTTGAGCAAGGCTTGCAAGTCAAATTTAATCCTCATGGATGCCTTGTTGAGCATATGAAAAATAAAGGTCGCTTGATAGCAAAAGGGAAGAAGAAGGGCAGGATGTTTACGTTGGATGCAGACATGCCTCAATTGAGTGCAGCAATGTTTGCACATGGGACCGATGTAGTTACAGATATTGATATCTGGCATAAAAGCATTGGTCATGTTAATGTATAGCAACTTAAATTAATGCAGGCCCAAAATATTGTTGTAGGATTGCCTAAGTTCAAGGTTGCAGAAATGCATAAGGTATGTGAAGCCTGTCAATTTGGAAAACAGGCAAGGAAACCATTTCCTAAACATGTTAAAGAGAGTAAGAAGCCATTGGAATTAATCCACTCTGATGTGTGGACTACTAAAGCTGCATCTATTGGAGGCTGTCATTATTTTATCACTTTTATTGATGACTTCAACAGAAAAGTTTGGGTGTATTTTATGAAAAAGAAAAGTGAAATGTTTGGGCGCTTCAAAGCTTTAAAAGCTATGGTTGAAAAAGAAACAGGCCTGCAAATAAAATGCCTAAGGTCAAATGGAGGGGGAGAGTACCTCTCAAATGAGTTTGCAAGGTTCCTACAAGAGCATGGCATAAAGCAGCAATATTCATGCAGTCATACCCCACATCAAAATGGACCTGTAGAAAGGAAAAACGGGCATATTGGAGAGGTATCTCGTGCCATGCTGAATGAAAAAGACCTGCTAGATTATTATTGGGCTGAACGAGTTGCTTTAGTAGTCTACATAATGAACAGGACTCCCACTGCACCAATACATGGCATGACGCCAGAGGAAAGGTATACTAGTAGGAAACCAGATATTTCTCATTTGAAAGTCTTTGGTTGCATTGCCTATGTTCATGTGCCAGATGAGTTGAGATCCAAGTTGGATCCAAAAGCTCAGAAGTGCATCTTTATTGGTTATTCTCTGCAACAAAAAAGGGTATAGATGCTATAACCCTTTTACTCGCAAGTTTACAGTGAACAGAGATGTTGTTTTTTATGAGATGAGCAACTGGTATAAACCAGTAAATGTGATTGATGATGTAGATGCACAAAATCGTAATGCTACACAAAATTCAAAGCAGCAATCACAAAATATTAGTGGACCTATAGTGTCCTCTAATAATGGTTCACATACTTTGCCATGGACAGGCATATTAAGATCAGGAGGATCTCCTCAAAGCAATGCAGATACTGGTATGCAAGTATCACGAAAAGGAAAAGAGAAAGTAGATCAGCCCATGGTTGTTGTGAATGTAGATCACTCTTATGTGGATGGTGAATCTAGTGGCTCAAAACAGAGCCTTGATGATGAATTGAGCATTCCTTCTATTGTTACACCTGGAGTAAGGAAGACAAGGGATGTTTTGAGAGTACCTGGTAGTGAGCCTATTTTGCACAGGTCTACCAGAGCTAGGTATCCTGTGCTGAAATATGATGGATTTATAGGCATTCACTATGCCTATATGGTCAAAGTGATACACAAACTAGAACCCACTTCTTTTGAGCAAGCCATGGGAAAAGAAAAATGGGAGAAAGCCATGGATGAAGAAATGGATGCCTTGGAAGCAAATGCTACATGGGAATTGGTGCCTTTTCCTAAAGACAAGAATGCAATTGGCTGCAAGTGGGTTTATAAGGTGAAGCACAATGCAGATGGTTCTGTGAACAGATACAAGGAAAGACTATTTGTCAAGGGGTATGGACAGACATATGGCATTGATTATAAGAAAACATTCAGCCCGATTGCAAGGATGGCAACCATAAGAGTAGTCATTGCTATGGCTGCATCAAAGGGATGGTCTTTACATCAGATGTATGTAAAGAATGCTTTCTTGCATGGTGATTTGCAAGAAGAGGTCTATATGGAGCAGCCAGAAGGTTATGTTCATGCTGTTCATCCTGAGTTTGTTTGCAGGTTAAAGAAATCCTTGTATGGTTTGAAGCAAGCACCCAGAGCATGGTGTGACAAGATAGGATAGTATCTTGTCACTATTGGCTTTCATATTTCCAAGGCAAATTTCTCACCTTTTGTGAGAAAAATAGAGAAAGGCATTATGCTGCTTGTCATTTATGTTGATGATTTGATCATCATAGGTGATAGTGATGAAGATATCCTTCATGTGAAAATGCTATTGAAGTAGATGTTTGAGATGAAGGATTTGGGAGAGAGGTGTTACTTCTTGGGCATTGAGGTGACTAGATCCACAAGTGGGATATGGCTCTTGCAGAGGCAGTATGGATTGGACATGATGTCCAAATATGGGATGACAGGCTATAAGCCTATTTCAGTTCCTTTGGAGCAGAGTGTGAAGTTGAGTCGAGATGCACGTGAGCTTCTGGAAGACCCTACTATGAACAGATACATAGAAGGAAGTTTGATTTATATGACTAGTACCAGGCCAGATTTGAGCTATGCTGTTGGGTTGGTAAGTCAGTTTATGCAGGCTCCAAGGAAACTGCATTTGGATGCGGCTAGATGCATACTGAGGTATGTGAAGTCCACATTGTAGTATGGACTATTTTATGAGACTGGGGTTCAGATACAGTTGCATGGATACACTGATGCTCATTGGGTTGGTAGTATTTTTGATAGATGATCTACAAGTGGATATATGTTGTCTTTTAGGAGTATTGCAATCACTTGGAGCAGCAAGAAACAGCCTCTACACCTGCCTTGTTGAGCATAGAGGCTGAGTACAGGGGTGCAGCAATGGCTGCATGTGAGGTAGCTTGGTTGCATAAGCTACTTTATGATATGCATCAGTCTACAAATGGGCCTGTTGTCATTTATTGTGTCAACATGAGTAGTATACACTTGGAAAATAACCCAGTCTATCATGCTAGAACAAAGCACATTGAGGTGCATTATCACTATGTGTGGGAGAAGGTTCTAGTAGGTTTTATTGATCTAGTTTACGTCCGCACAAAGGATCAGGTAGCTGACATATTCACGAAGGCATTGGGTGCAGAGAAGCTCGCAAGTTCAAAGACCTTCTTGGTGTGCAGGAATTGGCATTGAGCTCAAGGGGGAGTGTTGAGATATCAAGCTCCAGTCATGATATGCCAGGGTGACCGTTGTGCATTTATGTCACCGCCTTGTTAGCTGCAGATGCAGTTGGTACATTGCCCATGAATAATAGCTAGATGACATCTATCTTTATGTACTCTAGCCAGTGGCTTAGTTAGTATGCCACCTTAGTTAGCTGAGTTTGGTTTGCGACCCACATATAGGGTTCACCTATTCTTTTGTACTCAGAGTTCTTTTGGCTTTCACAACTAAGAAGAGGAAAATGGTTTTCAACCTCCACCTTTGTGTATATTCCCCCATTGTGTATGTGAGAAAGCTACAAGTGAGACTCGTTCCTTCTCTCCCACTCTCTTCACAAAAAGGTGAAATGATCAAAATTGCGAGCTCTACGCATTTGTGTCCACTATCTAGCCTAATTGTTATCAAGTGGCTTCTTTTTAAGAAATAAAGAAAATTTCTTAAGGTACTAACCCAAGGTTGATGCTTGGGGTTGATATGTTTGGCTAGAAATGGAAAAAAAAATTACTCTCCTTGTCCTTGAGTGTTATGTTCGTGAAAGTTTAAAGTAGTTTGTCTTTTACACATACCTGCGTATGTTTACTCGTTACTTGAGACGCTAGTCTCCCCGGCAGCTCTCCTACTACTTTCGTAGGAAGAGCAGGGTATTCTAAGTATGCAGGTTTTTGAGGCTTTTTGTCAGCTATAGATATATTGGGGTTGTCATTTGTAGTATATGTATAGCTTAGGACCTCGAGTCGTGTTCCAGTGAGAGACGTGGGCTTAAGTGTGGTAAGCAAACAAAGTGCATGCATGTGTAAAAGGAACGTGTATCATCATGATTAAGGCAACATAACGGTCGCTTGATAGCAAAATGAAAGAAGAAGGGCAGGATGTTTACGTTGGATGTGGACATGCCTCAATTGAGTGCAGCAATGTTTGCACATGGGACTGGTGTAGTTGCAGATATTGATATCTGGCATAAACGCATTGGTCATGTTAATGTACAGTGACTTAAATCAATGCAGGCCCAAAATATTATTGCAGGATTGCCTAAATTCAAGGTTGCAGAAATGCATAAGGTATGTGCAGCCTGTCAATTTGGAAAACAGGTAAGGAAACCATTTCCTAGGCATGTTTAAGAGAGTAAGAAGCCATTGGAATTAATCCACTCTGATGTGTGGACTACTTAAGCTACATCTATTGGAGGCTGTCATTATTTTGTTACTTTTATTGATGACTACAGCAGAAAAGTTTGGGTGTATTTTATGAAAAAGAAAAGTGAAGTGTTTGGGCACTTTAAAGCTTTTAAAGCTATGGTTGAAAAAGAAACAAGCTTGCAACTAAAATGCCTAAGGTCAGATGGAGGGGGAGAGTACCTCTCAAATGAGTTTGCAAGGTTCCTACAGGAGCATGGCATAAAGCAGCAATATTCATGCAGTCATACGCCACAGCAAAATGGACTTGCAGAAAGGAAAAACATGCATATTGGAGAGGTATTTTGGGCCATGCTGAATGAAAAAGACCTACCAGATTATTATTGGGCTGAAGCAGTTGCTACAACAATTTACATAATGAACAGGACTCCCACTGCAGCAATACATGGCATGACACCAGACGAGATGTATACTGGTAGGAAACCAGATATTTCTCATTTGAAAATTTTTTGTTACATTGCCTATGTTCATGTGCCAGATGAGTTGAGGTCCAAGTTGGATCCAAAAGCTGAGAAGTGCATCTTTATTGGTTATTCTCTGCACTAGAAAGGGTATAGATGTTATAATCCTTCTACTTGTAAGTTTACAGTGAGCAAAGATGTTGTTTTTGATGAGATGAGCAGTTGGTATAAACCAATAAATTGTTGGGATATCTCAAGGTGTATGCCTCAGGCACACCTTATGTTTCTATGTGTGAGTGCTAGAGGCACAGTTAGGTGCCCACAAGCACAGTTAGGTGGTGGAAAGCCACATAGGATGATTGAGAGAATCTAGGAGCAGATTGAGGAGATGATTGTGGAGCTCTGAAGTCATCAGTGATGTCAGTGAGCATGTATGAGGTGCCTACTTAAGGACCTCACTCTTCTTCATTCTACAAGCAAGTAATGCAAGTATTCTGAGTTTGTGTCTACTCTTTCCTTTCAGCCTTCCAGCATGGTATCAGAGCCATTTGATCCCCCTTGAGCCCCATTTCTGCCACATCATCATCATCATCATCTTCTTCTTCTTCTTCACCATCTCTCCCTCTTCTTCCCAAAATTTGCTTAAGCCTGTTCTCCTCAGGTTCTCAACCATTTCCCACGCCCTTCCTGCTGGAGATCCACCTTGAAGGGGCGAACTTCCGGCTGCAAGGAATTGAAGAACCTCCATCTTTGTTGGTCGCCATTACACGGTTTTCATCGATTTCTCTTCCTGCGTTTTCTCTGCGCCTGCTCCTTCTTTCTCTAATTCCTTTCAGGGGAAGCTTCTCCATCCTTGGGCTACCTTGTGCTGAAATCTGAGCAGCAATGGCTGCATATTGAAGGAGAAAACAGAGAAAAACCAGTCGACTTTGTAGAAGGAAGAGAAGGCGACCTGATGCGTTTTTGCGCCTCTTCTTCCCAAAGGATCTACTATGGTATACCAGCTTTCTTTTACCTTAGAAAGCCCCCTTTCTTTTGCTTTGAAGAGTGAGCTATAAGCCCTCCAAGTTCAGCTCTTTAGTTTTGACAGTTTTGACAAGCTTTTGAAGATGATGCTACATAAAATGCTACTCTAGCATTTCTGGTTTTTTGAAGCTTTCAATAACTTCAGTACAAGTGTGGCTTCAGTTTTGTTTTGAATTACTAGACCTGGTTTTGATTGGAAAGTATTCATTTTAGCCTCTTCTATGAAGCGTGTAAGAAGAAGCATCATTGTTTGAAATTTGGTCACAAGACTTTGCTACATTAAATGCTTATATTTTGAAGCATTTCAGTTGTTTATCTAAGCCCTATAAGAGAGAAGACACTACCCAATACCTGGGTTAGAGCCTCTCATGGCTTGCTTATGCAAAATATATGAAAAGCCAAAACATAAAGCAATGTCTTGTTATGCTACAAAGGATGAAAATGCCAACCTGACTTCCTTGTTCAAGATTGCCAAAACAATGGTTGCCAAAAAGGAAGCAACTACAGAGATCTACCCTCTCATGGCACTTTTATTTGACTCCAAGTACAAGAAAAAGATGAAGGTCAGATACCTAAGATATGCTTCTCTACACAACTATGGAGACGACAAGATAATTGTTCTCTTGAAGGATATGATTTTCAGATCCACTTGTTCTATCATAGTACCATCTTATAAGGCAATCTTATAAGGCACTAGACACTGCCCATGTGGTAAGACCTTGCCTTGAAATGGATATTTTGCCTCCACAAGATGAGGCATCCCATGAAGATTATGCATTTTAAATCATCTCTATGTATGCTCCAGATCTCTCTTTTTATGTCAAGGTACTTAGCTTGGATAGTCCTCCAAAATGAATGAAATAAACTATTGTGTTTTTGTGTGTTTTTTGTAAACACCTCTGGTCACCTTATGATGTAGGCCATGTGTATGTTTTGCTCCATGGTACCTCCTGCAGACATTGTGTGCATGTACATGCAGGGGAGATAACCATTGGAAGGTCTTTCTGTATCCCTTTTTGTTTACCTTACACCCAAGGGAACCCTTGCTAGCATGAGAGCCTAGCCATAGATTTATCCTTGACCACCATGAGATGGCATGAGAAACTATGAGACTAGATGTATCCTTGACATAGCCTGAGGCATTTCCATGAGGGGGGGTTTGTTGGGATATCTCAAGGTGTATGCCTCAGGCACACCTTATGTTTCTATGTGTGAGTGCTAGAGGCACAGTTAGGTGCCCACAAGCACAGTTAGGTGGTGGAAAGCCACATAGGATGATTGAGAGAATCTAGGAGCAGATTGAGGAGATAATTGTGGAGCTCTGAAGTCATCAGTGATGTCAGTGAGCATGTATGAGGTGCCTACTTAAGGACCTCACTCTTCTTCATTCTAAGGACCTCACTCTTCTTCATTCTACAAGCAAGTAATGCAAGTATTCTGAGTTTGTGTCTACTCTTTCCTTTCAGCCTTCCAGCATAAATATGATTGATGATGTAGATGCACAAAATGGTAATGCTGCACAGAATTCACAGCAGCAATCACAAAATATTAGTGGACCTATAGTGTGCTCTAGCAGTGGTTCACATACTTCACCATGGATAGGCAGATTGAGATCAGGAGAATCTCCTCAAAGCAATGTAGATAGTGGTATGCAGGTATCATGAAAAGGAAAAGAGAAGGTAGATCAGCCCATTTTTTATGTGAATGCAGGGCCTATCTGCCGCAACCAGCTCCCCACTGGGATGGTGAATCCAGTGGCTCAGAATAGAGCATTGATGATGAGTTGGGTATTCCTTTTGTTGTTACACCTGGAGTAAGAAAGACCATGGATGTTTTGAGAGCATCTGGAAGTGAGCCTATTTTGCGCAGGTCTACTAGAGCTAGATCTCTTGTGGATAGGCTAAAATATGATGGATTTACGGCCATTCACTATGCCTATATGGTCAAAGTGATACAAGAACCAGAACCCACTTCCTTTGAGCAACCCATGGGAAAAGAAAAATGGGAGAAATCCATGGTTTAAGAAATGGATGCCTTGGAAGCAAATGCTACATGGGAATTGGTGCCTTTACCTAAAGACAAGAATGCAATTGGCTATAAGTGGGTTTATAAGGTCAAGCACAATGCGGACGGTTCTGTGAATAGATACAAGGCAAGATTAGTTGTCAAGGGGTATGCACAGACATATGGCATTGATTATTAAGAAACATTCAGTCTGGTTGCAAGGATGGCAAATGTAAGAGCAGTCATTGCTATGCCTGCATCAAAGGGATGTTCTTTACATCATGTGGATGTAAAGAATGCCTTCTTGCATGGTGATTTGCAAGAAGAGGTCTTTATAGAGCAGCCACCAGGTTATGTTCATGCTGTTCATCCTGATTTTGTTTGCAGGTTGAAGAAAGCCTTGTATGGCTTGAAGCAAGCACATAGAGCATGGTCTGACAAGATAGGACAGTATCTTGTCACTATCGGCTTTCAGATTTCCAAGGCAGATTTCTCACTTTATGTGAGAAAAACAGAGAAAGGTATTATGTTGCTTGTCATTTATGTTGATGATTTGATCATCACAGGTGATAGTGATGAAGATATCCTTCATGCGAAATACTATTGAAGCAGAAGTTTGAGATGAAGGATTTGGGAGAGCTGCGTTATTTCGTGGGCATTGAGGTGATTTGATCACCAAGCGGGATACAGCTCTTGTAGAGGTATTATGGATTGGACATGCTATCTAAATATGGGATGACAGGTTGTAAGTCTATTTCAGTTCCTTTGGAGCAGAATGTGAAGCTGAGCACAGATGCAGGTGAGCTTCCGGAAGACTACTATGTACAGACGCATAGTAGGAAGTTTAATTTATATGACTATTACCAGGCCAGATTTGAGCTATGCTATTGGATTAGTAAGTCAGTTTATGCAAGTTCCATGGAAACCACATTTGGATGCGGCTAGACGCATACTTAGGTATGTGAAGTCCACATTGTAGTATGGACTATTTTATGAGACTGGGGTTCAGATACAGTTGCATGGATACACTAATGCTGATTGGGCTGGTAGTATTTCTGATAGACGATCTACCAATGTATATATGTTCTCTTTTGGGAGTGCTACAATCACTTGGAGTAGCAAGAAATAGCCTACAGTTGCCTTGTCGAGACAGAGGCTAAGTACAGGGGTGCTACAATGGCTACATGTGAGGTAACTGGTTGCATAAGCTACAATACAAGCGGAGCTTTGCCGCTACTCTACACCACATTCAGTACTACCTAAGTCCATGTTGGCACAGAGACAACATACTCCCAAATCCATTTTATTACATGTCCTCGGGCTATGGCTTATACGAGCATGTACCTAGGTTGCATACCTTTAATCTAGTGGCTGTGGAACTTGTATTGTGCCAATCGATCCTACTGTAAAGCCTTGCCACCATACAATTCTTACTCAGTTTCCAGGTAGCCTGTATCCACCATTTTCTCGAATAGAGATATGTGGCGTGCTTCTAAGAAGATCACTCTTTGATAGAGTCAGCTTCTAATCTGAGCATCGACCCGTTCATTGGGATTGAAACTGAGTCGAGGTAAATGGGAATCGAGGTAACATGGGACCTCCAAAATGACTTCCAATGTTTTACAGAATATAGCACTTAGGCAAAGGAAGCGGTCAATGTTGCTGCACATTATTTGCTCATGTGACTGAAGTTCTCGAACTATTGTGCCTTGGATATTCCATTCTATACCAGAGTATGGTTTGATCATTGGCTAATTAATGGTTCGATGCTCATCCACCAAAGTGTGTATGTTGGCTTCCCATTTTTTATGCCATGGAACTGCATAGAACTTGGGATGGGTTCTGAGACATGAAGGTGCCCGTAGGTACTCCTTCAAGAAGATTACATCAAAGAGCTTGGGGTGGTGCCAATGAGGTTGTGGATCCAACTTGCTAATCCAACCTTCACTAATTTGACATTGACAAAGGTTGGTAGGAAAGTTGTCCAGGGTCCATCCACCTCGAGATTTCATATTAGGATATTTGCTCCAAAATTCCTTGATGGGATTACTAGGAAGTGGTATCACATCAAAATCATACCCATCATTGGAACTTGGCATGGGCGTACGAATTGGATTATCTGGATCCTGATATTCAAAATCAAATACTGTGGCATTTTCTACTGATGGAAGCACAAGTAGTGTCGGAGGTGATGACAGGGCAGGGAGAGAATCTGGGGACATGGAGGAGAAATATGGTAGAGTGTTAGTTGTGAAAGAGGGAGCAGAGGTGAGGGGGAGAAGAACTGGGCAAATGGTTTGAGTAGCTTGGTAATCCTCAAGGGTAGGATTAGCAAGGGAGGGGAAGAGCATAAGTTTGTGACTGTTGGGTTTGTTGAAAATGGTGAGAGGCATGAGTAAAGAGACGATGGTGGGAATAGATGTTAGGATGGAGCTCGGGGAAGGTTAAGAGGGTTGTAGTAGCAAGGGTAAGTGAGGGTATGATGTTGGCAGAAAGAGTGGTTAGATATGGAAAGTTGGATGTGAGATAGGGCCTGTCATCTTTCGACACTTCTTTTTGCTGGAATCATGGGATGATCAACTGCATGGGTGGGATGTAGGTTATGTCATGCCTTACAAATGATAGGGATGGCCTTTGTAACAATGGCAACAAACCTGCAATAACCTTGAGGGGAGGGCTACCCATGAGGCATACATATGCAATGAAAGCATCCGTCCTGAGTGCTATAAACCCGATAGAAGATATTTTTCTCATCTTCAGACAAGTCTTGGCAAATTATGCGCAGGGTTTTGGTCCCGATGGAACGTTCCCATTTGATTGTTGGATGAGCAAATATGATCCTGATTTTGAGTTGCTTCCATTGGATAAGCACGCATGCATTGAGGTGATCTTCCCCTTGTAGAGTAGCAACAAGCTCTTACTACACCATCGTTGTGCATTTTAGTGAGGCTTCATTGGTGTTGTCTTCCAATGCCTCATTGTTGTGCACTAGAAATTGGAGTTCAAGCTTGGAAATGATTATCTTTTGGGAGTGCATCTCATTAATTTTTTCTTTGTATTGATGGTAGATGGTTGTATATGCCTCCTTAAGCTTTCTCATTTGCAAGATGACCTTTGCCTATTGAGGTATGTCTTCAGTGGTAGTTGAACCATTGTTCCAAGACTTGTGCTTGTGAAGTGCTATTCTCTTGAGCGCTAGCAAGTTGTTCCTTTAAGATTCTGAATTCCCTTATAAGCTTGTCAATGTTGAAGGCACACACTGCCAAAGATTGTTTCATTTCTTCAAGCTTGTCTTTGCAATCTTGGATCTCTTCTTCTTTGTGAATTAGAGTGAGTCGAGCTTGTGCCACTACCTCCATCTGTTGAGCATGTGCGGATGTCAAGGCGTTATAGTAGGTCTGTAGGATTGCTGTGGCTTGTACTACTACTATCAGCTGTGTCTGACTTTGGTGGAGGCTGGAGATCACATCCCTCACTACCTTCTCTTGACCTTGGAGAGCTTGGTTCATGTGCACTTCTTCTACCTCCTTCTCATCTATCTGCACCCGAAGTGCCTTGACCTCTATGGTGATTGCCTGGAATTGGTCTTCAATTTTTGTTGCAGTATGTCTTTCCAATTCTCTTGCATATTCTTCCTTGGCCAAGCTAGTGAATAGTTCTGACATTTGGATCATTTGGCTAGCTTGATGTTGGAGAATGACAGACGGTAATGAGGTCTAGTGATACTACTCATACAAGTGGTGCCCATGTAGCCAGTGTTGGAAAGGTCACCTCCCCATCTATAAGACCCCAAATGAGGAGAGCGTGGGGGAGGGAGTGTGAAGATAGTGGGAGAGAGGGAAGGAGTCTCACTTGCGGCTTTCTCACATACAGAATGGGGGAATACACACAAAGGTGGAGGCTCAAAATAGTTTTCCTCTTCTTAGTTGTGAAAGCCAAAAGAACTTTAGTACAAAGAAATAGGAGAATTCTATATGTGGGTCTCAAACCAAACTCAGCTAACTAAGTTGGCATACTAACTGAGCCACGAACTAGAGTACATAAGGATAGCTGTCATCCAGCTATTACTTGTGGGCGGTGTACCAACCACATCTGCAGCTAACAAGTCGATGACATAAATGCACAATGGTCACCCTGGCATATCACGAATGGAGCTCGATATCTCAACACTCCCCCTCGAGCTCAATCCCAATTCTTGCACACCGAGCAGGTCTATGAACTTGCACAGCTTCTTTGCACCCAATGCCTTCCTGAATATGTCAGCTACCTGATCCTCTATGCTGACATAAACTAGATCAATAAGACCTAGTAAAACCTTCTCCTGCACATAGTGATAATGCACCTCAATGTGATTTGTTCTAGCATGATAGACTGGGTTATTTACCAAGTGTATACTGCTCATGTTGTCACAATAAATGATAACTGGCCCATCTATAGACTGATGCATATCATAGAGTAGCTTATGCAACCAAGCTACCTCACATGCAGCCATTGCTGCACCCCTATACTCAGCCTCTATGCTTGACAAGGCAGCTGTAGGTTGTTTCTTGTTGCTCCAAGTGACTGCAGCACTCCCAAAAGAGAACACATATCCACTAGTAGATCGTCTATCAGAAATACTACCAGCCCATCAGTGTATCCATGCAACTATATTTGAACCCCAGCCTCATAAAATAGTCCATACTGCAATGTGGACTTCACATACCTGAGTATGCATCTAGCTACATCCAAATGTGGTTTCTTGAAGCCTGCATAAATTGACTTACGAATCCAATAGCATAGCTCAAATCTAGCTTGGTAATAGTCATATAAATCAAACTTCCTACTATGCGTCTGTATATAGTAGGGTCTTCCACAATCTCACCTGCATCTGTGCTCAGCTTCACATTCTGCTCCGAAGGAACTGAAATAGGCTTACAGCTTGTCATCCCATATTTGGATAGCATGTTCAATCCATACTGCCTCTGCAAGAGCTATATCCCACTTGGTGATCTAATCACCTCAATGCCCAAGAAATAACGCAGCTCTCCCAAATCCTTCATCTCAAACTTTTGCTTCAATAGCATTTTCATGTGAAGGATATCTTCATCACTATCACCTTTGATGATCAAATCATCAACATAAATGACAAGCAACATAATACCTTTCTTTGTTTTTCTCACATAAAGTGAGAAATCTGCCTTGGAAATCTGAAAGCCAATAGTGACAAGAAAGTGTCCTATCTTGTTAGACCATGCTCTAGGTGCTTGCTTCAAGCCATACAAGGCTTTCTTCAACCTGCAAACAAACTCAGGATGAACAGCATGAACATAACCTGCTGGCTGCTCCATAAAGACCTCTTCTTGCAAATCACCATGCAAGAAGACATTCTTTACATCCACCTAATGTAAAGACCATCCCTTTGATGCAGCCATAGCAATGACTATGCTTACGGTTGCCATCCTTGCAACCAGACTGAATGTTTCTTCATAATCAATGCCATATGTCTGTGCATACCCCTTGACAACTAATCTTGCCTTGTATCTGTTCACAGAACCATCTGCATTGTGCTTGACCTTATAAACGCACTTACAGCTAATTGCATTCTTGTCTTTAGGCAAAGGCACCAATTCCGATGTAGCATTTGCTTCCAAGGCATCCATTTCTTCATCCATGGCTTTTTCCCACTTTCCTTTTCCCATGGCTTGCTCAAAAGAGGTGGGTTCTGGTTCCTATATCACTTTGACCATATAGGCATAGTGAATGGCTGTAAATCCATCATATTTTAGCCTATCCATAGGATATCTAACTCTGGTAGACCTACGCAAAATAGGCTCACTTCCAGGTGCTCTCAAAACATCCCTGGTCTTCCTTACTCCAGGTGTAACAACAAAAGGAATACCAAACTCATCATCAATGCTCTGTTCTGAGCCACTTAATTCACCATCCACATAAGAGTGACCTACATTCACATCAAACATGGGCTGATCTACCTTCTCTTTTCCTTTTCATGATACCTGTGTACCACTATCTACATTGCTTTGAGGAGATTCTCCTGATCTCAATCTGCTTGTCAATGGCGAAGTATGTGAACCACTGCTAGAGGACACTATAGGTCCACTAATATTTTGTGATTTCTACTGTGAATTCTGTGCATCATTACCATTTTGTGAATCTACATCAATCATCACATTTACTGGGTTTATACCAGCTGCTCATCTCATCAAAAACAACATCTCTGCTCACTGTAAACTTACGAGTAGAAGGGTTATTGCATCTATACCCTTTTTGCTACAGAGAATAACCAATAAAGATGCACTTCTCAGCTTTTGGATCCAACTTGGACCTCAACTCATCTGGCACATGAACATAGGCAATGCAACCAAAAATTTTCAAATGAGAAATATCTGGTTTCCTACCAGTATACATTTCCTCTGGCATCATGCCATGTATTGCTGCAATGGGAGTCCTGTTCGTTATGTAAACTACTGTAGCAACTGCTTCAACCCAATAATAATCTGGTACGTCTTTTTCATTTAGCATGGCCCGAGATACCTCTCCAATATGCCTATTTTTCCTTTCTGCAAGTCCATTTTGCTGTGGGATATGACTGCATGAATATTGCTGCTTTATGCCATGCTCTTGCAGGAACCTTGCAAACTCATTTGAGAGGTACTCTCCCCCTCCATCTGATCTTAGGCATTTTATTTGCAAGCCTGTTTCTTTTTCAACCATAGCTTTAAAAGCTTTGAAGTGCCCAAACACTTCACTTTTCTTTTTCATAAAATAGACCCAAACTTTTCTGCTGTAGTCATCAATAAAAGTGACAAAATAATGATAGCCTCCAATAGGTGAAGCTTTAGTAGTCCACACATCAGAGTGGATTAATTCCAATGGCTTCTTACCCTCTTGAACATGCTTAGGAAATGGTTTCCTTGCCTGTTTTCCAAATTGACAGGCTCCACATACCTTGTGCATTTCTGCAACCTTGAATTTAGGCAATCCTGCAACAATATTTTGGGCCTACATTGATTTAAGTCGTTGTACATTAACATGACCAATGCGTTTATGCCAGATATCAATATCTGCAACTACACCAGTCCCATGTGCAAACATTGCTGCACTCAATTCAGGCATGTCCACATCCAACGTAAACATCGTACCCTTCTTCTTTCCTTTTGCTATCAAGCGACCGTTATTTTCCAGATCCTCAACAAAGCATCCATGAGGATTAAATCTAACCTGCAAGCCCTGCTCAACCGTTTGACCAACAGAAACTAGGTTCTTGATGATGTTTGGGACATGAAATACATCAGACACATATTTCTTTTTCCCATCTTGCATAGACAAAGGAATTTTACCAATCTGCACAATAGGATGTGCAGTATCATCACCAGTCTCCACAAATCCTGGTCTTTCCATTTTCCTTGCATCCTGCATCCATTCTGCATGACCTGTCATGTGGTTTGATGCACCTGAGTCAACATACCACACATCATTTCTTTCTTTTGCACTTGTCACAAAATTGGTCATGTGCCGCACCATAAACAAATGCTCATTTCTGTCATCACCCTGTCTACTAGAAGATGTATAATTGCCTTGCTGCAATTTTCCATTCATAATGTCATTCTGCTTTTTGTAGCAGTCTTTAGCCATATGACCCATTTTACCACAATAGTAGCATTCAACATTGTTGTTTGCATTTTGGGCTCTCTGCCATCCACCACAACCTCTTTGGCTCCCCTTGCCTCTAGAGTTACCACATCCTCCTCCAAAGGACTGGTTTTCTTGAGTTTGCTGCATATTCTGATTTCTTCCATGGCCTCTAGATCGGCCTCCTTTACCTCTACCTCTACCTCTTCCAACATTTGAGTAGAAGACAGTTTCTTTTGAAGTTCCTCCAAGAAGATGCACCACCATTTCTCTGCTCTTCAGAAATTAGAAGAGCAAACAACTCCTCAAAATTAGGAAATTTTTCACGGACTGCAATGGATGTCTAGAATTGTGCATAATCCTTTCCTAGACCATTCAAGGTCACAGAAACTAAATCATCATCTTCCACTGGCGACCCAATGGAAGCAAGTGCATCTGCAATTTTCTTCACCTTCATGTGGTAGTCATTGATGCTCATATTTTCTCTCTGCACATTGTGCAACTCCTACTTGAGCTGCATTTTCTTGGCTTGTGTATTTGTGCTGTACATTTTTGCCAAAGTATCCCATGCCTCCTTTGGTGTACTTGCATCCTGAATATGCACAATCATAGAATCTGAAATACTGATAGACAGCTAGTACATAACTTTTCTGGCTCTCTCATGCCATCCTTTAAATGCTTGCATTTCCTATTGATTGGGAACATTAGGAAGAATTGGTTCTTCTTCATTTCCTGTAATGAACTCCCAATAGCCTTTTCCCATAAGGAAATTCGTCATTCTAAACTTCCATGATTGGAAGTTGTTCTTGTCAAGCTTTTCAGTGACAATCTGTGAAAGAGAATCAGACGCCATTACTGAACACTGCAAAAAACACAACTTCTGCCTCACACGAGCAAATCTGCAAAACTGACGAAAGTGGTATTTGACCACACAATCACTTCCTAGTGATGATTTTGCATCAACAGGCAATAAGGATGATTCTGTAACTTCCAATATCTCTGTGCACAGGCATACGATGCAATTTCTTTGGTAACTTTTCACCAACCTGCAGAGTAGTGGTCACACAGCAAAAATCGGGCCTTTTTTGGAGTGCCTACGAAGAACTTCTGTAGCATATACTGCCTTCTCGCCACACTGTGAAAGGCATCTCAATCTGAGACAGTGCACTCTTGCACTTTCGGCTATACTACCTGCAGAGATTTGCTCCCAAACTCGAAAAAGGAAAGCAACACTGGTCCTCTTACTAGGACACTACAAACTTGGTTTGCTTTCTTGAGCTCCTTACCACAAACCAGGATCTGATACCATGTGAAGATAGTGGGAGAGAGGGAAGGAGTCTCACTTGCAGCTTTCTCACATACACAATGGGGGAATACACACAAAGGTGGAGGCTGAAAATAGTTTTCCTCTTCTTAGTTGTGAAAGCCAAAAGAACTCTAGTACAAAGAAATAGGAGAACCCTATATGTGGGTCTCAAACCAAACTCAGCTAACTAAGGTGGCATACTAACTGAGCCACGAACTAGAGTACATAAGGATAGCTGTCATCCAGCTATTATTCATGGGCGGTGTACCAACCGCATCTAAAGCTAACAAGTTGGTGACATAAATGCACAATGGTCACCCTGGCATATCACGAGTGGAGCTTGATATCTCAACATGGAGACCTAGGGCAGGATGTGCCCAAGAGAGGAGAAAGAGAGGGGGCTGCCACATGGGCAACACCTCATATCAAAGACCATGGAAAGTACCCAGAGCTAGGATGGATCTGCAGTAGCAAAAGGCGAAGCAGTAGCCAGCACAAGGGACCCAGAATAGCAGGCAATCACATGGCGCTGACATCTGCAAGGTGTACGGCTCTACAAGTCTTAGTAGGAGGCTCACATGTGTGGGAGAGTCCACTGCGCAAGATGTATCAGAGCCCAAGTACGAGGCTCACAGGTGTGGGAGCCTGAAGGCAAGGACCTTGCTAAAGGATGACCGTGATTTAGAAGCTCTTGGGAATCGACTCCCATGATTGGAGGATTGTGCCATTACGAGGAGGGTGACTCAAGTTTAGTCAGGTGCATTCAAACTTCTGGTCTACTGAAATTGAGTTTGATTGACTTTGTTGTGTGGTATAAATAGCAGAGATGTTGACCACTACAGCCTCTTCAGCCCCTGCTCTCCCTTCCTCCTCCCTTAGTTTTCTCTCATTCACTATCCCTAACTTTGGAGAGTCTGGGAAATTGGATAGGACCAACTACCCGATCTAGAAAGTGAAGATCTGGAGTCATTTAGTGGCTCGAAAGTTATCGAAGCTGACCATGGGAGTGGAGGCGAAGCCAGAGGACATAGTGGATAGGCAAGGGAAGATATTCATGGCAGTAGACAGAGAGGAGCTCGAAGCTTTGGAAGATAGAGATGCCCATGCCTTGGCATTAATTATAGGGACTACGATAGACTTTGTTCTTCCACATATCCAGCTGGCCATGTTAGAAAGGTCCCAACAGAGCGTAGGCACAGCAGAAGACTTATAGTAATGCCCTCTCCCGCTCTCTTCACATGGTATCAGAGCTCGGTTTGTGGTAATGAGCTCAAGAAAGCAAACTAAGTTCACGGTGTCCTAGTAAGTGTTGCTTTCCTTTTTTTTCGAGTTTGGGAGCAAATCTCTACAGGTAGCATAGCCGAAAAGTGCAAGAATGCACTGTCTCAGATTGGGATGCCCTTCCCGGTGTGGTGACAGGGCAATATATGCTACGAGAGAGGCCATTTTAGGGCCCGTTTTGGTTCACAGCCATTATCTTTTTGATTTGAGGCCATTTTAGGGCCCGTTTTGGTGGTGGAAGTTTTTCACAGGCACTCAAGAAAGTGCCTTGTTTTTGCTGTGCGACTACTGTTTTGCAGGTTGGTGAAAAGTTATCACAAAAATTACATCATATGCCTGTGCACAAAGATATTGGGAGTGACAGAATCATTCTTTCTGCCTATTGATGCATATTCGTCTCTAGGAAGTGACTGTGTGGTCAAATACCACCCTCGTCAATTTTGCAGATTTGCCCTTGTGAGGCAGAAGTTGTGTTTTTTTGCAGTGATAGGATATTTTGCAGCGACAGGATATTTTGCAGTGTCCTATCATGGCATCTGATGCTCTTTCATAGATTGTCACTGAAAAGCTTGACAAGAACAACTTCCAAGCATGGAAGTTATTGGGAGTTCATTACTGGAGCTAAACAAGAACCAGTTAGTCCTAATGTTCCCAATCAACAGAAGTTGTAGGCATTTAAAGGCTGGCATGAGAGAGCGAGAAAAGCTATGTACTGGCTGTTTATCAGTATTTTAGATTCTATGATTGTGCATATTCAGGATGCAAGCACGCCGAAGGAGGCACGGGATACTTTGACAAACATGTATAGCACAAATACACAAGCCAGGAAAATGCAGCTCAAGCAAGAGTTGCATAATGTGTAGAGAGAAAATATGAGCATCAATGAGTACCACATGAAGGTGAGATTGTAGATTCACTTGCTTCTATTGGGTCACTAGTGGAAGATGATGATTTAGTTTCTGTGACCCTGAATGGTCTAGGAAAGGATTATGCACAATTTTGGACATCCATTGCCATCCGTGAGAATTTTCTTGATTTTGAGGAGTTGATTGCTCTTCTAATTTCCAAAGAACAGAGAAATGGTGGTGCATCTTCTTTAAGAGGAACTTCAAAAGAAGATTTCTTCTACTCAAATGCTGGAAGAGGTAGAGGCAGAGGTAGAGTGGGCCGATTTGGAGGCCGTAGCAAAAATCAGAATATGCAGCAAATTCAAGAAAACCAGTTCTATGGAGGAGGACGTGGTAACTTTAGAGGCAGGGGAACCCAAAGAGGTCGTGGTGGATGGCAGAGAGGCCAAAATACAAACAACAATGTCGAATGCTACTACTGTGGTAAAATGGGTCATATGGTCAAAGATTGCTATAAAAAGCAGAATGACATCATGACTGAAAAATTGCAGCAAGGCATTTATGCATCCTCTAGTAGACAGGGTGATGACAAAAATGAGCATCTGTTTATGGTGCAGCACATGGCCAATTCTGTGACAAGTGCAGAAGAAAGAAATGATGTGTGCTATGTTGACTCAGGTGTGTCAAATGACATGACAGGTCATGTAGAATGGATGCAGGATGCAAGGAAAATGGAAAGACCAGGATTTGTGGAGACTGCTGATGATACTGCACATTCTATTGTGCAGATTGGTAAAATTCCTTTGTCTATGCAGGATGGAAAAAAGAAATACCTGTCTGATGTATTTCATGTCCTGAATATTACCAAGAACCTAGTTTCTATTGGCCAAATGGTTGAGCAGGGCTTGCAGGTCAGATTTAATCCTCATGGATGCTTTGTTGAGGATATGAAAAGTAAAGGTCACTTGATAGTAAAAGGGAAGAAGAAGGGCAGGATGTTTACGTTGGATGTAGACATGCCTGAATTGAGTGCAGCAATGTTTGCACATGGGACTACTGTAGTTGCATATATTGATATCTAGCATAAATGCATTGGTCATTTAAATGTACAATGACTTAAATTAATGTAGGCCCAAAATATTCTTGCAGGATTGCCTAAGTTCAAGGTTGCAGAAATGCATAAGGTATGCGAAACTTGTCAATTTCGAAAACAGGCAAGGAAACCATTTCCTAGACATGTTCGAGAGAGTAAGAGGCCATTGGAATTAATCCACTCTGATGTGTGGACTACTAAAGCTGCATCTATTGAAGGCTATCATTATTTTGTCACTTTTATTGATGACTACAGCAAAAAAGTTTGGGTGTATTTTAGGAAAAAGAAAAGTGAAGTGTTTGGGCATTTCAAAGATTTTAAAGCTATGGTTGAAAAAGAAACAGGCTAAAAATAAAATGCCTAAGGTCAGATGGAGGGGGAGAGTACCTCTCAAATGAGTTTGCAAGTTTTCTGCAGGAGCATGGCATAAAGCAGCAATATTCATGCAGTCATACCCCACAGCAAAATGGACTTGTAGAAAGGAAAAACAGGCATATTGGAGAAGTATCTTGTGCCATGCTCAACGAAAAAGATCTGCCAGATTATTATTGGACTGAAGCAGTTGCTACAGCAGTCTACATAATGAACAGGACTCTCACTGTAGCAATACATGGCATGATGCCAGAGAAGAGGTATATTGGTAGGAAACCAGATATTTCTCATTTCAAAGTTTTTGGTTGCATTGCCTATGTTCATGTGCCAGATGAGTTGAGATCCAAGTTGGATTCAAAAGCTGAGAAGTGCATCTTTATTGGTTATTCTCTGCAGCAGAAAGGGTATAGATGCTATAACCCTTCTACTCGTAAGTTTACAGTGAGTAGAGATGTTGTCTCTTATGAGATGAGCACCTGTTATAAACCAGTAAATGTGATTGATGATGTAGATGCACAAAATGGTAATGATGCACATAATTCATAGCAGCAATCACAAAATATTAGTCGACCTAGAGTGTCCTCTAGCAGTGGTTGACATACTTCACCATTGATAGGCAAATTGAGATCAGGAGGATCTCCTCAAAGCAATGCAGATAGTGGTATGCAAGTATCACGAAAAGGAAAAGAGAACATAGATCAGCCCATGGTTGATGTGAATGCAGGTCACTCTTATGTGGATGGTGAATCTAGTGGCTCAGAACAGATCCTTAATGATGAGTTGGGTATTCCTTTTGTTGTTACACCTAGAGTAAGAAAGACAAGGGATGTTTTGAGAGCACTTGGTAGTGAGCCTATTTTGCACAGGTCTATCAGAGGTAGGTATCCTATGGATGTTGGTAAACTAAAAGGAAAGCAAAGAGTGGACACAAACTCAGAATACTTGCATTATGGAATGAAGAAGAGTGAGGTCCTTAAGTAGGCACCTCATACATGCTCACTGACATCACTGATGACTTTAGAGCTCCAAAATCATCTCCTCAATCTGCTCCTAGATTCTCTCAATCATCCTATGTGGCTTTCCACCACCTAACTGTGCTTATGGGCACTTAACTGTGCCTCTAGCACTCACACATAGAAACCAAGGTGTGCCTGAGGCATACACCTTGAGATATCCCATCAAACCCCCCCTCAAGGGAATGCCTCAGGCTATGTCAAGGATACATCTAGTCTCATAGTTTCTCATGCCATCTCATGGTGGTCAAGGATAAATCTATGGCTAGGTTCTCATGCTAGCAAGGGTTCCCATGGGTGTAAGGTAAACAAAAGGGATAGAAAAAGACCTTCCAATGGTTATCTCCCCTGCATGTACATGCACACAATGTCTGTAGGAGGTACCATGGAACAAAACATACACATGGTCTACATCATAAGGTGACTAGAGGTGTTTACAAAACACACAAAACACAATAATTTATTTCATTCATTTTGGAGGACTATCTAGGCTGAGTACCTTGACATAAAAAGAGAGATCTGGAGCATACATAGAGATGATTTAAAATGCATAATCTTCAAAGGATGCCTCATCTTGTGGAGGCTCATCAACTGAAAGTAGATTTGCATTTTCTGTCTTTGCTTTGGCTCTACAAAACTTCTCATTATGGTTGTTCTTGCCATAGCGTTTGCATGGATTGATTTTGAAGCAGTCCTTTGAAAGGTGATTTGTCTTTCCACAGTGATTGCAAGGGGTAAACTTGCCCTTTTGGATTTTTACAGCATAAACAGTGTCATTGCCTTTCCTGAGCTCCATATGCCTTTCTTCTTCTTGGAAAGCAGAGATAATACCTTCAAGATTAGGATTAGGAAGATTTTTCAAAGTGGTAACTATATGATCATAATCTTCAGGCATACTCTTAAGTAACACTCCATAGCATCATCTGGAGTAATAGGAGAGTTGATAGAAGCTAGTTGAGTCATAAGACTCCGCATGTAGTTGACATGAGCTGCCAAAGTAGTGCCATTTACCATCTTCAATTCAAAGAAAGAGATTTTAAGTGATAATTTAGAGATGTGAGACTAGCACCAAAAATCATGTCAAAAGCTTCTGCCAAGCTTCTGAAGGAGACTCTAAGTCAGAGATGTGGTGAATATAATCATCTCCTAAAGCAAGAGCAATGATACCATATGATTTTTTCTCTCTAGCGGGATCCCTTGCCGGGTGTGTCAGAGTTGAGGTTTCTCCAGCATTTGAGGCTGTAGAAGAAGCGGTTGAAGTCGGTTTGACAAGTCCCCAGAGGCTTTCCCTCATCAATGCAAATTTCACCTTCATCTGCCATGTGTGGAAGCCCTTTCCATTGAACTTATCTATATTCAATAGGGTAGCCATGAGAGGGTCTAACCCAGATATTGGGCAATGTCTTTCTCTCTTACAAGGCTAAAAACAATTGAAAGGCTTCCAAATATAAGCACTTGATGTAGCAAACACTAGTGACCAATATTCAATCAATGATGCTTTTTCTTACATGCTTCATAGAGGTGGCTTAAAATGAGAACTTTCCAATCAAAACCAAGTATAGAAATTCAAAGCACAACTGAAGCTACACTTTTACTGATGTTATTGAAAGTTTCAAAAAACCAGAAATGCTAGAATAGCATCTTATGTAGCATCATCTTCAAAAGCTTGTCAAAACTGTCAAAACCAAAAGACTGAACTTGGAGGGCTTGTAGCTTACTCTTTAGAGCAAAGGAAAAGGGGGTTTCTAAGGCAAAAGAGAGTTGATATACCACAGAAAGTCCTCTAGGAAGAGAAGGCGCAAAAACGCGTCAGAACTCCATAGCTTACCCCTTCAAAGTCGACTGGTTTTTCACTGATTTCTCCTTGAATATGCAGCCATTGCTGCTCAAATTTCAGCACACGATAGCCCAAGGCATGGAGAATCTACCCTTGAAAGGAATTAGAGGAATATGAAGTATGCTAAGAGAAAACGTAGAAGCAAAAGTCGACAATCTTCGTGTAATGGCGACAAAATGAGCGCGGCTTTCTCTGATTCCTTTTAGCCAGGGGTTTGCACCTTTGAGGTGGATCTCCAGCAAGAAGGACGTGGGAAATGGTTGAGAGTCGAAGGAGAACAAGCTTAAGAAAACTTTGGGAAGAAGAGGAAGAGATGGTGAAGAAGAAGATGATGATGTGGTAGAAATGGGCTCAAGGGGGATCAAAGGGCTCTGATACCATGTTGGTAAACTGAAAGGAAAGCAAAGAGTGGACACAAACTCAGAATACTTGCATTATGGAATGAAGAAGAGTGAGGTCCTTAAGTAGGCACCTCATACATGCTCACTGACATCACTAATGACTTCAGAGCTCCACAATCATCTCCTCAATCTGCTCCTAGATTCTCTCAATCATCCTATGTGGCTTTCCACCACCTAACTGTGCTTATGGGCACCTAACTGTGCCTCTAGCACTCACACATAGAAACCAAGGTGTGCTTGAGGCATACACCTTGAGATATCCCATTAATGGATAGGCTGAAATATGATGGATTTACAGCCATTCACTATGCTTATATGGTCAAAGTGATACATGAACCAGAACCCACTTCTTTTGAGCAAGCCATGGGAAAAGAAAAATGGGAGAAAGCCATGGATGAAGAAATGGATGCCTTGGAAGCAAATGGTACATGGGAATTGGTGCCTTTGCATAAAGACAAGAATGCAATTAGCTACAAGTGGGTTTATAACGTGAAGCACAATGCAGATGGTTCTATGAATAGATACAAGGCAAGATTAGTTGTGAAGGGGTATGCACAGGCATATGGCATTGAATATGAAGAAACATTCAGTCAGGTTGCAAGGATTGACAAAATATGAAGAGGGGAGAGGAGAAGAGTGGAGATGAGGAGAGAGGGCACAGCTAGAGAGCACACCACAAATGACTAACTGTACACTAGAATTAGTTGAAAAAATAGAATATATACAAACCCTTTTAGGGTTAGGGTTAGGGGAGCTAACCCTTTCCTTTATAGCACTCTATAAGGTTAGTGCTATGCACATATGATCACGTGATGGTGCTATGCACACATGATCACATGATGTTGAGCGTGAACTCTCAACACCTTCCCTCAAGATCAACATCATGAAGTAGGCCTTCCCTCAAGATGATGATTCTGGGGAATCGAAGAAGGACTGAGCATTACATTCCATCACACCCCTTTAATGGGAATGTCCTTCCTCTACATCAAACCAAGAGCTAGTCGGTGTTTCTCGAATAGCTCTTTACCGAGTGGTTTGGTAAAGATGTCTGCAACATTTTCTTTGCTATCACAATGCTGCAGTGTGATGTCACCAAGTAACACTCTTTCTCTGATGAAGTGCTCTCTGACATCAATGTGCTTTGTTCTGGAGTGATATACTGGATTTTTGGCCAATGCTTGAGCCGATTGATTATCACAGTATATTGTTGTTGGCTTTGACTCATCAAAGTAATCTGTTTCTGACAATAGTCTTCTGAACCATATAGCCTCACATGCACCTGTAGTGAGTGCTCTATATTCTGCTTCAGTCGAAGACAAAGAAACAGTTGGCTGTTTGTTTGACAACCATGATATAGCACCTTGACCAAGGAAAAATGCATATCCTTGTGTCGATCTCCTGGTCTCATGATCTCCAGCATAGTCACTGTCACAGTATCCATGCAACTGTGGATGACTTCCTCTGTATTCTATCCCAAATTTTCTTGTACCTCTGATGTATCTCAAGACTCTTTTGGCTGCATTCCAGTGAGACTGTTTTGGATTTGCCATAAACTGTGCTAGTGAGCTTACTGCATAACAAATATCTGGCCGTGTGATTGTCAGATATATAAGAGATCCAATGAGTTGCCTGTAGTATCTGTCATTGACTGTAGGCTTTTCTGAATCTTTAGTAAGTTTCAAACTCTGTTCCATGGGAGTGGCTGCAATCTTGCAATCTGCCATATGAAACTTCTTCAGGAGACTGTCAACATATTTGAGCTGACTCATGAATGTGCTATCTGAATCTCTCCAGAACTCAATTCCAAGACAATAGTGCATAAGTCCAAGATCTTTCATGTCGAACTCTGCAGATAAGTCTTGTTTTAGCTTTCTGATGAAGCTATCCTTGCTTCCTGTCACAATCAGATCATCTACGTACAAAAGTGCAATAGTAATATCTTCCCCTTGAATTTTGTAGTAGAGAGTATGATCTGCATTGGACTTCATGTATCCCAGATCAGCAAAATACTTGTCAATTCTGCTGTACCAACTTCTGGGTGCTTGCTTTAAGCCGTAGAGACTTTTCTTGAGATGGCAAACCTTGTTCTCTTTTCCTGGTTCAACATAACCTGCTGGTTGTTGCATGTAGACATCCTCGTCTAGATAACCATTGAGAAATGCATTCTTGACATCGAGCTGATACACATTCCATTTACTGAGTGTCGCTAGTGATATCAAGAACCGTATGGAATCCATCTTAGCTACTGGAGCATAAGTCTCATCATAATCTTGGCCATATTGTTGTGCAAATCCTTTTGCAACTAATCTGGCTTTGTATCTCTGAATACTGCCATCTGGATTGTACTTTACTTTGTATACCCATTTGTTGGCTATGGCCTTCTTTCCTGGTGGAAGGTCGCATAATACCCAAGTGTTATTTTTATACAAAGCATCCATTTCTTCATTCATAGCAGTTTGCCATTCTGGCTTGTCTACTGCATCTTCGAAGTACACTGGCTCTGTTGTAGCCATGATGGTAGTCATAAGAGCATAGTTGGTGGTTTCCACCTGAATTGCTTTGCCTTTCAGAGCATATGTCAATCTGGCTGGTGGTCTGCTTTCCCTAGTAGACCGTCTGAGCTGCTGTGACGCTGATTGGGGTGTTGTTGGCAATTCTTGCTCTTCTTCATCAACCTGTTCTGTAGATGACTGTGAAGTCGATGCTTCTATCTCCTGTGTAGGTGAGGTTTTCCATTCTGATTCCTCATCGAAGATTACATCTCTGGAGATAATGACTTTGCGGTTGATGGGATCATACAATTTGTATGCTTTACTTTCTTCACTGTAGCCAACCATGATGCATTTGCGTGACTTCGCATCCAATTTCCTGCGATGATCATCATGTATGTGGGCATATGCTATGCAACCAAATATGCGGAGATGCCCAATGCGTGGCTTGTGTCCAGTGAATGCTTCATAAGGAGTCATACCTTGTATCGGTTCAGTAGGAAGCCGATTAAGCAAGTAGTTAGCTGTAGCTATTGCTTCTGCCCAATACTGATTCGGAAGATGCTTTTCACTAAGCATTGCTCTAGCACTGTCTGCTAAAGTCCCATTCTTCCTTTCAGTTATTGCATTTTGCTGAGGAGTATCTGCACATGTGAATTGTCTTCGAATGCCGTGAGTTTTGCAAAAGTTCATGAAGGCTGAAGACATGTATTCACCTCCTCTGTCTGATCTCATGACCTTGATCTTTCTGCCTGTTTGGTTTTCTACCATGGCTTTGAATTCTTGAAATCTAGCAAACACTTCAGATTTCTCTTTCAGAAAGTAGACCCAACAATATCTGCTGTAGTCGTCGATGAAGGTCAAGTAATAAAGTGAACCATTGATGCTGCGGGTCTGGGCATAACCCCATACATCTGTATGAATTAAATCAAGAATACCTCGTGCACGAGAGGTACTTCTGACAAAGTTGGTTCGCTTTTGTTTGCCGAAGCAGCATGCTTCACAAACCTTTCCAAGAAACTGTAGCTTCGGAATCCCAATTGCCATATTTTGATTCCTGAGATCTAACAAGTACTTGAAGTTGACATGACCATATCTCTTGTGCCATTTTGCAGATAGTGGCATCTGTTGCATTTGAGCTGACATGGCATGCTTATCTGGTACTGTAGCTAGCATCCTGTACAAGCGTCCTTCCTTGACACCTTTTGCTACTAGCTGACCTCTTTTGGATTTGTCTCTGATAGTGCATTCATCACCGTCGAAGATGACTTTGTAGTTGTGTTCCGTCATTTGACCTACTGACAAAAGGTTCTTGCTGAGCTTCGGAACATAGAGCACATCTTTGACTAATCCTTTTGTACCAGTGAAATTGTTCATAGGGATAACACCTGTCCCTTGAACCGGATTCGGTGTATTGTCTGCTGTATAGATGACATTCTTTTGACCTTCTAATGGCTTCATTTCTGTGAACCATTCCTGATGATTTGTCATATGAGATGATGCACCGCTGTCGATGTACCAAGGATCCTGTTCCACTTGGTCGACTTGATAGCTGAAATCCTCTTTGGGATTGAAATCAGTGTCTAGGTGCATTGTATCAGTCTGATGCACTTCCTCACTTGCAAGAAACATATTGCCATATTCATTTGCAAAATGACTGTGACTAAAATGTCCACCACAATGATTTCCTCTTCCTCGGGAATTCCCTCGATTACTGCTAGATTGACCGCCTTGGTCATACTGCTTCTTGCGGCAATCTCTTTCATAGTGTCCAAACTTGTGACAATAGTTGCATTGAATGTTTGACACATTGGTGGATGCATTCCCTCGTCCTTGGAATCTTCCTCTGTTGGAATGATTTCCTCTTTGCTGATTTTGATGTTGCTGAGGATGCTGTTGATGCTGATGCTGATTCTGACTTTGATTTTGACCACTTTTCTGATATGATCTACCTCTGTTTCTACCTTTGCCTCTGCTTCTGTCTGAAGCGGTGAATGCCTGATCATTAGAATGACCTTTACGTGCTTGAATGGCTTGAGTCCTGAGTTCTTCACCAAGTAGAACTGACTAAAGTTCTTCCAGTGTTGGAATTTGTCGTTGGATGGCAATACTCTGGACTAGATTCTCATATCCTTCTCCTAGTCCATTCAGGATTACTTGAACCATTTCTGCGGGATTCATAGTCTCTCCTGCTGCTGCAAGTTGATTGTTGTAGTCTTTGATGCGGAGTACATAAGCATGACCGGTTTCATTGCTATTGCGGAAACTCTGGTTGATCTGGTTTCTCAAGGTGAGAATCCTGGATGTGTTCTTGGACTCGTAGAGAGCTGCGAACATATCCCATGCTTCTTTTGATGTCTTGACTGTGTTGAGCTGTCCTAGCATGACATCTTGCACATTCTGCTTGATCAGGTGATAGGCATACTTGTCTTTCTTATCCCATTCTGCTTGAGCTCGGGCAATGGCAGGATCTGCTACTGATGCGGAAACTGTTTGTGTAGATGTAGATCCCGATGTAGATCCCGTTGCTGGTGCTGTGACAACAGATGGAGTAGAGCTACTGGTGGCTGGATCGGCCAATGGTCTAGGTATGGATCCATCGACATACTCCCATTTGTCCTAAAGCACAAGAATGGTCTCTATTCGGTATTTCCATGTACCGTAATTGGAGTTGTCTAACTTAGCAGATGCCTCCAGATTGAGGTTGCTAGTCGACATGGTGCAAACAATGTACTCAAAAAGTGTCCTGGAAAACTCTGTATGAATCAACTGCAAATACACTGAAGATGCCAAGTGAAATCTCTGTACCGTCGGTGAAGATAGAACTGCAGTAAATAAGATCTGACCTGTATTACAAGGCTTGTGGCAATGATGCCGGGAATAGCCAAGAGGCTTTACAAGGCTGAAAAATGATGTGCACGATGCCGTGAGATAGCCAAATAGGCTTTACAATGGTGGCATGTGTGTGTGAAATCAAGTGCTATCTGCCCACTGAATCAATCTGCAATGCCTCTGAACTCTGAAGTCTGCTCACTGAACTGATGAATGTAAGGTTTCAGGTAATGTAATGATGTGAAATCGGATGTGAGCGTATGGACTGACTCCGAGTAGGTACTAGTCGAGAATTTCGGGCATGGCTTAGATTGGCAACTTGGGGAATTCAAAGCGTCCCCTCTATGGCGATCTAGTCTACTCTGATCTAGATCTAAACCAACCGTTGATCGATGAAAGAGCAGCAAATAATTCCTTTTCCTTTGTTCCTTTTAAGTGCTGGGTCAGATGCGTCGATGTAGAGGCAAATGTGCGTGAAGGAAGTGGTTTTGTCGGCGAGGCTCAAATGTGAGTGTAACTTGCGCCGAAATGTGCGCATGATGTAACGAGCGTGTAGAGCACGAAAAATCGAGCGACTTTCCTTTTTGGAGCACCCTCAAATTCTTCCTGGATCAAGAGATATGACTTGATCTAGGTGGAGGGGCAAAAGGAGTGCAAATGGTGCTTAATGATGATGTGTCACTGTGAGTCACATGCAGTGATGATGTGGCACTGTGCTTAGCAAGAGGTGTGCCAGTGAAGCTTTGTGCTGAGGTGGCAGGAGTGTGCACATGCAGTGTGTGCACAGTGTGCCTGGCAAGGGACTGTGCCTGCAGGGGTCAGTGCTGACTGGACTGCTGAGGTGGCACTGATGATGTCAGCAGGGTGACGTGGCAATGCTGACGTGGCACTGGTGACATGGCACTGATGATGTGGCACTGATGACGTGGCACAGGTGATGTGGCACTGATGACGTGGCATAGGTGACGTGGCACTAATGACGTGGCACAGGTGACGTGGCATTGATGACGTGGCACAGGTGACGTGGCACTGATGACGTGGCACAGGTGACGTGGCACTGATGATGTGGCAGTGCTGATGTGGCAGTGCTGACGTGGCAGATGACGTGACAGATGATGTGGCAGTGATGACGTGGCAGATAAGGTCTGCCACGTGTCACAATGTAAACCAAGCTCTCTGACCTATGATCAATCTAACTGGGATTAACTTACCCTGACCCAGGTTGGAGCTTATCTGCCACGTGTCAGATGGATGTGGTTGCCTGTCGGAATCTTTTAAGATACTCCAGAATCTTTGAAGATTCCGTCGATGGAGTCGTGAGGCTTCGTTGCGGATGTTGAGGTCGTGGAGCTGGAGCGCATCGCTGGCGATGGAGCTCGTCGTGGAGCTGCTGGAGTCGCCTAAGAAGGACTGAGCTACGTGAGCTCGTTGTAGTCGGCTATTTGTCCGTTAGGAGCGCGTCGCTGGCGATGGAGCTCGTCGTCGCTTGAGTAGGAGCCTGGGCTAGAGCCGCGTGAGCTAAGAGTTTGGAGACGAGGGCGCTGTAGTAGAAGATGGCATCACGGCCGTTGCAGGCTTTGTAGAAGGCTATGGCTTTAGCCTTAGTTGGAGCTATGGATGGCGGCCATGGAGAGCTCTTGTGAGGTCGCTGTAGTAGCTGTATCCCGTTGCACGAGCGCCCGAGACCAAGAGCTTGGGTGGCTGTCTTTTCCAAGGGCTATGCCGATTCGGACTCGTGCTTGAGGGAGCTCTGTGCAATGCTCTCAAGGGAGGAATTAATGAAGATGAAGAGGCTTTGAAGGTCGATGCTGCAGCCGCACCAAATTTTAGATGTACTCGAAAACGCTAAGCGAGGGCGTAGAAGTTGTTAATGCAGCTGGATAGAGTTGATGGCGATCAGGGCCGTTGCTGAGGAGAGTGAGTGTTGACTCTGTGCCAACATGAACTTATGAAGAAAGAGAAGGTGATACAACTTTGTGATACAACTTTGTGTTACAACTTTGTGTTACAACTTCTAGACACAACTTTATGTTACGACTTTATGTAACAACTTTGTGTTACGAGTTTGTCTACATGAAGAGAGAGAATGTGTTACGACTTTGTGATACAACTTTGTGACACAACTTTGTGTTACAACTTTGTGTTACAACTTTGTGTAACAACTTTGTGTAACAACTTTGTGTTACAACTTCTACATGAAGAGAGAGAATGTGTTACGACTTTGCGACACAACTTTGTGTTACGACTTTGCGACACAACTTTGTGTTACAACTTTGTGATACGACTTTGTGTTACATGCAGAGAGAGAAGCTCTCCAACTTGTATAAATACCCCATAATGGAATGAAGCCCACACTCTTGGGGCATTGTGTTGAGTCTACATTGGTATTCCAAGCATTTGTCTCAAGTGTCCATGCTTCCTTGCACTGCACGTCCAAAAGCATGTCCTAACCTTGCAACCCTTCTCCCCTCTCCTCCAACCCTGCAACCCATCCTCTCCCTCTCCTCCTCCCTTCTCCCTCCCTCCTCCTCCTCCTCCCTCCTCCTCCCTCCTCCTCCTCCTCCCTCCTCCTCCTCCTCCTCTCTCCTCCCTCTCCCTCCTCCTCTTCCCTCCTCCTCCTTCCTCCTCTCTCTCTTACTTCACCCATGCTCTTACACCTTCTTCCTCTCCCACTCCTATGCTTTCCTAAACCCTTAAACTCAATGATCTACGAGGGAGACGAGTTCTCCACCATGTACTTTACTCTGAACCTTGGATCCTCCTCCTAACCCTGAACTCCTTCTAAACCTTGGAACCTCCTTCTGAACCCTGGAACTCTTTCTAATCCTGAACTCTTTCTAAACCCTGGAACCTCCTTCTGAACCCTTAAACTCCTCCTAAACCCTACAACCCCCAATGAAGGCGAAAGCCTTCATTACCCCAACAACAATGGTTTACGTGCCTTTTACACATGCTTGCATTATGTTTACTCACCACACTTAAGCCTACGTCTCTCACCGGAACACGACTCGAGGTCCTAAGCTACACATATACTACAACGACAATCCCAATATATCTGTAGGTGACAAAAAGCCTCGGAACACTGCAACATAGAGAACCCAGCTCTTCCTACGGAAGCAGTAGGAAAGAGCCAACATTTGGCGCCGTTGCCGGGGAGACTAGCGTCTCAAGTAGCGAGTAAACATGCGTAGGTAGGTGTAAAACAAGTCACTACTTCAATCTTTCACGCACATACCACTCAAGGGCAAGGAGAGTAAAAATTTTTCCAAATCTAGCCAAACATATCAACCCCAAACATCCACTTTGGGTTACTACCTTAAGAGATTTTCTTAATTTCTTAAATAAAAGCCACATGATGTACAATTAGGCTAGGTAGTGGATACGGTTGCGTAGAGCTTTCAATTACGATCATTTTACCTTTTTACAGAAAGGCAAACCGAGCTCTCCATAAAAAGTTATGGCTCGGGAAGAGTTTAGGGTTAAACCCTAAACCTAAACCCTAAACCTAAAATCCAAACCTATAAAAACCTACTCCACCCCCCCCTCATTCTTCATCTTTCACTTTTGCCTCCATTCTCTTCCTCCTTCCGAGCCCCACGCAAGACACTCCTCCCTCTCCATCGACCGCCCCCTTACTCCTTTCCTCGCCATGTAAGTGACATCGAGCCCTTCTCGCAGCGATGACCTAGCCTTCCACCCACCGTCCATTGTTCCGCGACAATCCCGTTCTATCGAGAAAGACTTGGAGAGCGTCAGGTAACCACTTCGCCTTGCTTTTCAATTTCCGTCTTTCAGTTTTTTTGTTGTTGCTCTTTTATCCCTCCCCCTCCACCACCACCTCCCCCTCTCCCCCTCCCCCTCTCCACCACCACCTCCCCCTCTCCCCCTCCCCCTTCATATCCACCCTCCCTCTCCTCTCATCTCCCCCTCCCCCTTCACCACCATCTCCCCCTCTTCCCCCTCCCCTCTCCACCACCACCTCCCCCCTCCCCCTCTCTTCTACCACCTCCCCCTCTTTCCTCCTCCCCCTTCATCTTCCCCCTCCCCCTCTCCCACTCCCCCTCCACCACCACCTCCCCCTCTCCACCACCTCCCCTCTCCCCCTCCCCCTTCATCTTCCCCCTCCCCCTCTCCGCCTCCCCCTCTTCACCTTTCCCCTCCCCCTCCCCCACCTCCCCCTCTCCACCACCTCCCCTCTCCCCCTCCCCCTCTTCACCTTTCCCCTCCCCCTCCCCCATCCCCCTCTCTCACCTTTCTCTCTCCCACCCCCTCTCTCTCTCACTCTCCCCCTCATTCCCGCCCCCACCCATTCTCTCTCTCTCCCCCTTACCCCCCTCGTTCCCCCATCCCCCTCACCCCCTCTCTCTCTCACTCTCCCCCTCATTCCCGCCCCCACCCATTCTTTCTCTCTCCCCCTTACCCCCCTCGTCCCCCCATCCCCCTCAACCCCCCTCCCCCTCTCGTTCCCCCATCCCCCTCAACCCCCCTCCCCCTCTCGTTCCCCCTTACCCCCCTCACCCCCCTCCCCCTCTCGTTCCCCCATCCCCCTCACCCCCCTCCTCCTCTCGTTCCCCCATCCCCCCACCCCTTCTCTCTCTCTCCCCCTTTCCCCCCTCGCCCCCCCATCCCCCTCTCTCTCCCTCCCCCTTACCCCGCTCAACCCCCCCATCCCACCCACCCCACCCCACCCACCCCCTCGTTCCCGCGGCGGCGCTCCGCAGAGACGCCGCCGCCGCCCCCGCCCACCCCGCCCGGGCCGCCGACGCCCGCCCGCCAGCAGCAGAGCCGCCAGCGGCGGCGCCCGCCCGCTCCGCTCGCCAGCAGCGGCGCCGCCAGCGGCGGCGCCCGCCCGCTCCGCCCCCGCCCCGCGGCGGCGCAACGCGCCGCCCTCGCCCCGCGCGCCCCGCGGCGGCGCAGCCCCCGCTCCCCGCCCCCCTACCCTACCCGCCCGCCGCCCCCGCCCGCGCCCCACCCCGCCGCTCTCCGGCCCCCCTCTCTCTAACCCGCCGCCCCGCCCCCTCGCCCCCCCGCCCGCGCCCCGCGCCCCTCCAGCCCCCGCCTACCCCGCCCCGCGGCGGCGCAGCCCCCGCTCCCCGCCCCCCTACCCTACCTGCCCGCCGCCCCCGCCCGCGCCCCACCCCGCCGCTCTCCGGCCCCCCTCTCTCTAACCCGCCGCCCCGCCCCCTCGCCCCCCCGCCCGCGCCTTGCGCCCCTCCAGCCCCCGCCTACCCCGCCCCGCGCCGCCCCCCCCGCTCACCGTCCCTCTCCCACCCCCCGCCCCGCAGCGGCGCACGCAGCGCCGCCGCCCCGCGCACCCCGTCCGCCCCCAACCCGCCCCGCCCCGCGCTCCCCCCGCCCGCCACCCCGCGCCCCCGCCCGCGCAAACCCCCTCGCACCCCCCCTTGCACCCCCCTCGCCCTCCCCTTCGCAATCCCCCTCGCACCCCCCTCGCCCTCCCCCGTTCCCCCCGCCGCGTCAAACCCCCCCCCCCCCCCCCCCTCTCTCCGGGCGCCGCCGTCGGGCAGCCCCCCCCCACATTTTTTAAAAAAAAAAAAAAAAAAAAAAAAAACTAAACCTAACCAAACTAACCCTAACCTAACATTAACTCTACGGTTAGTTTAACCACAGTTAGGTTAGGTTAGTTAACCCTAGGTTAGCTAGTTAACCTCAGTTAGATTAGCTACGTAGGTTAGGTTAGTAGTACTTGAGGTTAGGTTAGTTTAGTTAGCCCTTAGTTAGGTTAGACTAACTACAGTTAGTATCTAACTACAGTTAGTTAAACCTCCCAGTTACCGTAACTGGGAGGATCTAGGTTAGTTACTCTAACTAGAGCCACTTGGTTTCAACCCCTCGGTTGGCCTTAAAGTCCATTCACACCACCATTAGGACCCTCCAAAACGCCAAATTTAGCCCTCCTTTAACCCCTCGAAACTCCTCCGTTTGGGACCCAAATTGAACCCCGTTTGAACCCAGATTTCACACACGGAAACACCACGTTACGGGGTATTTTTCCAGCCCATTGCACACCATTTCGGCATCCCTCGCACACGTTCGTTCGCGCCCCCGTGTGGGCCTCATTTTGCATTAATTCACTCGTATTTTCACGCCGCGACCTCCGATTAACGATCCGTCTGCACCGGCACATTTCCCTACACACGTAGGACAATCTTAGGCACATTATTAACACGACGGTCCCTACACAAACTAACACCACTCTAACTCTCCTAACAGCACCACCTCCACACTCGCCCTTGGGGTAGCGATACCCTTGGCAAATCACGCACCATCTGCATGCAGTTACGTTCCGGCCAACGACTTCGACTCCAACGCTCGCCCAATCCGCAACTTACTCCACTGCAACAACCGCCCCCGCCCATCCTCTACCCCGAATCCCCCCCTGAGGCTCAACAACTTCCTTTAACTCCTCCACGCCCCAACATGGCTGGACGTCGTCCTGAGCATGATGGGGACATCGAGCTCGATGCCGAGGCTGACAACTTCTTCAATCGACGAAATCACAACAATCACGGCCGACGCCCCTTGGGAAAACTGGAACTTCCCAAATATAATGGTAGGGGAGACCCTGCTCGCTTCCTCCAACATTTTGATGCCGCATGTCGAGCAGGTGGTGATCAATCCCATGAAACTAAGGTGGCTTGGTTTCCAATGGCCTTAACTGATGAGGCGTCGGAATGGTACCTCGACCTTCTTGTGGAAGAACGTGCCACATGGGACCTACTTCAAACCGAATTCAAACGTCGCTTCCAAACGGAGAGGCTACAAGATGATCCCGCTCTCCAACTCAGCAAGATCGAACAAGGCCGGAGGGAAGATGTACGCACATACCTGGGAAAGATGAAGAGATTGATTGCCAAATGTGACCCACGGCCAGATGCAAAGTACCTCACGGCATGGTTCATAGCAGGACTCAGAAAGAAAATCCGCAAGGATATGAAAAAGATAAGTAGCTATGAAACATTCAGTGCTGCTCATGCGGCAGCCATTGACATCGAAGATGGTATGACAGATTCAGACACTAGCAGTGATGATGCCAGATCAAATACACGAGATAAACGCTCGAAAAAAGGTAAATCAAAGGACACCGCCGAAACATCCAATGAAGATCGCCTCGAGGCCATGACCTTGAAGCTGAAAGAAGATATGATGCAGGCCATGGATCAAAAACTTCACTTGTCTCAGCCGCCAACTCAAACATATCCACGGCGAGAAAATGTCTGGTGCCCACACTGCTTGGCAAATCATACAGCAAATGAATGCCCAGTCCTAAGAGCAAGAATCACTACACAAGCAAATCCACCGCCACGGTTGTGGTGCCATATCTGTGTCGTCGGCGGCCATGATGAGACCAGTTGCATCTTCAACATGCGCAACAATCCGCCTCGACCACCACAATACCAAGCGGCACCCATGCCAGTATACAGGCAACCAGCACTTGCACAAGCGCCCCCAGCTCCGAGACTAAATCCTGTACCCGTTCGGACACAAGTCCCCCAACTACTCAGGAATCCGAATCCACGACCGTATCCAAGAGCAGCAAATCCAGCTCCTCAGGCAGTTCCAATACATCAATTACAAGCCGAGGAAGTCGACTCGCTATTTGAGTATGAAGCAGAGTACCCAGTGTACTACGTCGAAGGTGCAGAGGGTTTAATACCAGTCTATGCAAATCAAGTGCGACCCAACACATTTCGCGCACCAATCAAGTGTTACGGTTGTGGAGAAAATCATAGAATCGCAGAATGCCCTCATCGCGGTAGCCCAGCCACTTTCCAACCACTCTGCAGAGATTGTGGCATAGGACATGCCTGTATGGATTGTCCCATGAAAAATAAGGTCCCAGAACAAACAGAGGTTAAGCCTGACGTCCCCATCGGCATCATTGGGGTGGACCATCAAAGTCTGGGACCGGCAAGTCTAAGGTCACAACCTATCAATGTAATTACACGCCAACAGAAAGCGGCCACGAAGGAACCTATCATTCCAATCCAACCAAAGCGACTTCTGAGAAAGAAAGCACAAGTGCCTCCACCTCCGCCAAGCATTGAGCAGCCGAGTTCATCTACATCAACTTCCGAGCCTCGTATAAAAGAAGCTCCATTCCCGAATGCAGAGGTGGAGAAGGCTCGTTTTCAGGCGCTTCAGCAATGGGTCCAAAATGAACAAGCTCAATTTGAGGCTCAGAAACAAGCTCAAGACCCACTCCATGACTTGGCCCAACAAAGTATTGATACTGTACTCGAGCCTTTGTTCCAACAACAGACTCCACAACAGAATGTACCACCCCGTCAACTTGAAGGAGCTGCACTCTCTAGCATCCTGAGTTGCCCTGTGTCCATTCCCATCGGAATCCTCTTACGAAATTGTCCCAATCTCTGGGAGAGTTTCAAAGGATGGATTGAACTCGCAAATCCCTCTCCACCTATGAACGACATTGATGATATCCCTGTGCGGATGGGTGAGAAAGATGACATACGCAACATCACTGTGCCTTTGATCCACAAGGCATATAATGAAATCCAAGCCATAGTGGATGGTGGAGCAGGTGTCAATGTCCTATCAAAGGAGCTTTACGAAGAATGGGGTCTCCCACCAATGCAAAAGGCTAATTTCAACATACGCCTTGCCGATGATTCACGGGCTAAACCCTTGGGAATAGTGAATGGCGTGTCCACAAAGATCGCAGGAGTCCGCTTTTCCCTTCAATTCACAATCTTGGATCTCCCCAAAAAATCCTATCAAATCTTACTGGGACATCCTTGGTTACGGGAAGCATCAGTCCTCCATGACTGGGGAACGGATAGATTGACAATCCAGAATCGAGACACTGCAGTCAGGGTGAATGTGGGGACAGGAGTTATTAAACCAATTGTTCCTAGAGCATTGGATGACACATCTTCCATGACAATCTCGAGCAAATCAGATCCCTTGCAACAGCATGCCATAGCAGGTGACTCACAAAGCAATGTCAATAACTGGATACAAACATTGGCAACCATCGACAACTGCCATTCATTAGACCCCATCTTCTCACAAATAGATGTTAATGCACTACAGGTCGATCCTCCACCGACACATGAAGAACAAATCGATCTAGAGATGCCATTCTTTATGGCTGATCTCGAATGGGATAATGAACCTGAAGAAGGTACCCATACCAATGATGACTCAGATTTTCCTTGGGACCTTGAGGCAGAAGCTGCGAATGCTGCAATTGAAGATCAAATCTTTGATAATGACCTAGCCATTCTGCATGCCCTAATGGCAGTTGAGCTCCCAAAAGTTGAACCTCCACAGTTGCATAACAGCAGAAGATCCCGCAAGAAAGCTGCCGGAGGAAATCGCAGAAAAGCCAAGGCCGAGCACTTCAATGAATTCGAACGAGTCCAAACACGGATTGTGGAATTGTATCTTGCAAAGGCAGTCCCCTCAAAGTCAAAACCACCACCTCTTGAATGGTCCCCTGAAGGACTGGAAGGAGTATGTGCAGCACATGAACCCTTACTTGGAAACACCTTACCAGTGGAAAAGTTACCCCACAGTTCCCAACGTAAGAAGTTTCGGAAATATAAGCCACATGTGCGGATGAAGCTCGATCAAGAGACTTCAGAAAAAGAAAGGCAAGAAGAGCCTAACAAATTACTAAATGCAACTATGCCACCCAGTACTCATGACACATCTCAGGCTAGTTCAACCCCATCAGAGGCCGATCTTCGAGAAGTGCCGGAATACTTTAAGAATTATACAAGTGGTAGTGCACCAATAGCAATGCCAAGACCAATCAGAGAATCTGAAGTTCAAGAAACCGATAGCATTGGAGAAACTCCAATCTATGAGGGACCGGCAAAAACACGCACAATAAACCTCGCCCTTGAAGGGGAGGAAGAAAAGTTGGTTTTCATTGGGAAACAGCTCCGTCAAGAAGATGAAAGCAAACTCAAAGAACTCCTAATGGAATACCGTGACTGCCTAGCATGGTCATACAAAGAGATGAAAGGAATTTCACCAGAAGTGGCAGTTCACACGATCCCTATAAGGGAAGGTGCTCGCCCTAAGGTATGTGGACCTTATCGCACAAATCCTAAATATGGCACCATGGTTTATGATGAGCTGGAAAAACTCCTAGATGCCGGATTCATCTACGAGATAGAGCACACTGATTGGGTTTCACCCATTGTCATTGTTCCTAAACGCAACAAGAAGCTCAGAATATGCGTAAACTTGAAAAATGTGAATGCCGCCACAATTAGGGATCACTACCCCCTACCCTTAACAGAAACAGTGTTGGAAAAGGTGGCAGGATCCGAAATCTATAGCTTCTTGGATGGCTTCAGTGGCTATAACCAGGTACAAATTGCTCCTCAAGACCAATCAAAAACAGCATTTGCTACAGAATGGGGTATTTTCGCATATAGAGTCATGCCATTCGGCCTTTGTAATGCCCCAGCCACATTCCAGCGAGTCATGTTCACAGCTTTCAAGTCATTTTTGAATAAGTTTTTACAGGTCTTCTTGGATGATTTGTGCATCCATTCAACAAAACAGGACCACTTCAAATGTCTGGAAGAAGTACTAATCAAATGCAGGGAGTATGGCATCTCCCTAAATCCAACAAAATGCCAGTTCATGGTCACCCACGGAGTTGTTTTGGGACACATCGTCTCTCAACATGGGATTGCAACTGACATGGACAAAATCAAGATCATCATGGAATTGCCTCCTCCTACAAATTCCAAAGGTGTACAGGTCTTTATGGGACATGCCGGCTATTATAGAAGATTTATATTGCGGTATGCCATGATAGCTAGACCACTTTACAAGTTATTAGTGGAGTTCTTATGGACCGAAGAGTGCGACCAAGCCTTTGAGCTTTTAAAGTGGCGCCTAATCACAGCACCCATCCTTCTATCTCCCAATTGGGATATTGATTTTCATGTTCATACTGATGGATCCAAGTATGCAATTGGGAGTGTGCTTTGTCAACCGGGTGAACATAAGAAAGACTACCCCGTCTACTTCGCCAGTCGACAACTCAATGATGCAGAGATCAACTATACAACCACAGAAAGAGAAGCCCTAGCAATGGTGTACAGTGTAAAGAAATTTCGGCACTATCTTCTCGCAAATGATTTTGTCTTCTACACCGACCATCAAGCATTGCTATATCTTGTGAACCGTCCGTGTACCACCGGAAGAATAACCAGATGGCTCCTCTTACTGCAAGAATTCAACTTCAAAATTGTGGTCCGCAAAGGTGCCCAACACTACATTGCCGATCACATGTCTCGAGTCAAGACAGGAGAAGAAGCCACTGGCGTAGAAGATGACTTACCAGATGCCCCACTATTTCAAATAGATGCTGTTCCAGAATGGTGTGGAGATATCATTGGGTACTTGATGGCAGGAAGACCACCCCCTGACATGAAAGCAGTAGATGCCAGAAAATTGATTCTAAAGGCTGCACCATATCAACTCATTGCAGGACAACTATACAAGATGGGCAAGGACCAGATATTAAGAAGATGTGTAATGCCTCATGAGATCCTGCCAATCCTGAGTGAAGTCCATGAAGGCATTGCAGGAGGACACTTCCAAGGGGAAGCCACAGCAAGAAAAGTTCTCCTCGCAGGCTACTGGTGGCCAACACTATGGGCAGATGCCTATGAATATGTAAAAGGCTGTGATGTTTGCCAACGAACTATTAAACCACAACACAAAGACTTCAATCCCCTAACAACAGTTGTTGCACAACAGCCATTTGAAAAATGGGGGATTGATTATGTGGGTCCCATACATCCAGCAGCAAAAGGAACACAGGCACGCTACATCATTGTGGCCACTGATTACTTTACAAAATGGGCTGAAGCTAAGGCAGTCAGAAAGGCAGATGCCAAAAGCACAGCAAGATTCTTGTACGAACATGTGATCACCCGATTCGGATGCCCCCTTGAAATTGTGTCGGATAGAGGCACACATTTTGTCAATGAGGTAATCCAAGAACTCTTGTCTGGCTTCATGGTCATTCATAGAAAAAGCACACCCTACTACCCCCAAGGGAATGGATTAGCAGAATCCACAAACAAAATCATATGCAATATCCTCACCAAGGTAGTAGAACCGCAGCGTTCTGATTGGGCAGAGAAACTGAATGCAGCCTTATGGGCATACAGAACCACATTCAAGGTCAGTACAGGGAACACACCTTTTCAATTGGTGTACGGCCTTGAAGCCGTGGTCCCACTTGAATTTATAATACCAAGTCTGCGCATCGCAATACAAGAACGCATGGGTGATCATGAGTCCTTGAAAGAAAGGCTCTGTCAGTTGGAAAAGCATACAGAGACAAGACTAGTCGCTTATCATGCCATGACAACAGAAAAACGTCGAAGAAAGGCATGGTTTGACAGGAATCTGAAAGCTAAAGACATCAAGGAAGGCGACTTAGTCCTGTTATACAATGCCAAAGTACACAAGGGAAAACTGAAGTATCTAGGTCAAGGACCCTACCGAGTACGAAAGATGAATCCCATTGGAGCTGTGCTACTTGAAACACTCGATGGAGTCCAATTCAACACAACAATAAACGGGAGCCGACTGAAGCGCTACTACATCAACACGCGAGCCCTCCCCGACAAAAACGAAGATTTGGGAAACCAAGTCTTCCTTAGTTAGGATTAGATTGTATTACAAGCACTCACTCGCATATGCACGTTTTTGCACATATAGTTTGCACTAGATTCTTACACGCACACTCACTGCATACGCACGTTTTTTGCACATTAGGGATGTTTGAGTCTTAGTTTCCCTATCAAATCCCACGAATAAGCATATAGTTAGACACATCACATGCACTCACATGATTTTGCATAGGCACATAATAGATTGCATAAAAAATAGTATCACACACTTTCATTCCATACTCTCAAAGCATGCAATGAATTCACACACAGTACACAAAGCTATGCCAAAACTCAAGATGAGTTGGCAACAGAGTCTGCAGCCTCCGCAACGAGACCCCCGCCAAACATCACAGCCGTCTCCTATATGCAAAAATATCAAACTTGCATACTAATTATCTACAAGCTCAATGCTACGGGTGCATTCGCATCCAACCTGTATGCAAGATAGCAAGAAATGACAGCCTCATCAACGAGACCCCCGCCAAACCTCTTCCCAAGAAGATTCGATGGCAGCGTCCGCAACCTCAGCAACGAGATCCCCTCTGACATCTACCCCTCCTGAAGTGAAGATAAGCTTCTTGAACAACATCCTTTTATACCAATCCTCCACAACGAGACCCCCGCTAGACCTCTTCCCAAGAAGATTCGATGGCAGCGTCCGCAACCTCAGCAACGAGATCCCCTCTGACATTCATAGTCATCTACCCCTCCTTAAGAGGAGATAAGTTTCTGGACTATTGACTACAAATTGTGTGGTGCAAAAGCATTATAACAGGAACGACTCGCATACCACAAGCTAAATAGCCACTGAATTATGCACATGGCATCCCAACTCTGAAATCCAAATAAGCCATAACCCGAGGACGGGTAATAAAATGGATCCGGGAGTATGTTGACTCTGTGCCAACATGAACTTATGAAGAAAGAGAAGGTGATACAACTTTGTGATACAACTTTGTGTTACAACTTTGTGTTACAACTTCTAGACACAACTTTATGTTACGACTTTATGTAACAACTTTGTGTTACGAGTTTGTCTACATGAAGAGAGAGAATGTGTTACGACTTTGTGATACAACTTTGTGACACAACTTTGTGTTACAACTTTGTGTTACAACTTTGTGTAACAACTTTGTGTAACAACTTTGTGTTACAACTTCTACATGAAGAGAGAGAATGTGTTACGACTTTGCGACACAACTTTGTGTTACGACTTTGCGACATAACTTTGTGTTACAACTTTGTGATACGACTTTGTGTTACATGCAGAGAGAGAAGCTCTCCAACTTGTATAAATACCCCATAATGGAATGAAGCCCACACTCTTGGGGCATTGTGTTGAGTCTACATTGGTATTCCAAGCATTTGTCTCAAGTGTCCATGCTTCCTTGCACTGCACGTCCAAAAGCATGTCCTAACCTTGCAACCCTTCTCCCCTCTCCTCCAACCCTGCAACCCATCCTCTCCCTCTCCTCCTCCCTTCTCCCTCCCTCCTCCTCCTCCTCCTCCCTCCTCCTCCCTCCTCCTCCTCCTCCCTCCTCCTCCTCCTCCTCTCTCCTCCCTCTCCCTCCTCCTCTTCCCTCCTCCTCCTTCCTCCTCTCTCTCTTACTTCACCCATGCTCTTACACCTTCTTCCTCTCCCACTCCTATGCTTTCCTAAACCCTTAAACTCAATGATCTACGAGGGAGACGAGTTCTCCACCATGTACTTTACTCTGAACCTTGGATCCTCCTCCTAACCCTGAACTCCTTCTAAACCTTGGAACCTCCTTCTGAACCCTGGAACTCTTTCTAATCCTGAACTCTTTCTAAACCCTGGAACCTCCTTCTGAACCCTTAAACTCCTCCTAAACCCTACAACCCTCAATGAAGGCGAAAGCCTTCATTACCCCAACAACAATGGTTTACGTGCCTTTTACACATGCTTGCATTATGTTTACTCACCACACTTAAGCCTACGTCTCTCACCGGAACACGACTCGAGGTCCTAAGCTACACATATACTACAACGACAATCCCAATATATCTGTAGGTGACAAAAAGCCTCGGAACACTGCAACATAGAGAACCCAGCTCTTCCTACGGAAGCAGTAGGAAAGAGCCAACAGTGAGCAGAAGCTTCACTACTTCGAAATCAACCTTTCTTTCTCTTTGTCACAGATCTGTCAAATAAGATTCTTTCAAAGCTTATGAAAAATGATCTTTCTCTCACAAAACAAGCTCTGTCTCTCTCAAAGAAGTCTAGGCTCTCAATGAACGGAAGTCTCTCTCTCTCTCAACTCAAGAAACACCAAATAAACTCTCTCAAATGACGGAAATCTCTTTCCGATGGACGGAATTTTCTCTCAACGGAAGAGAATGGAACGCTCAATCTCTCTCGATCTCTCAATCTCTCAATCACTCTCACAAGAAGGATGGAGCCTCAACGGAAGGCAGAACCAAGCTCTGATACCATGACAAAATATGAAGAGGGGAGAGGAGAAGAGTGGAGATGAGGAGAGAGGGCACAGCTAGAGAGCACACCACAAATGACTAACTGTACACTAGAATTAGTTGAAAAAATAGAATATATACAAACCCTTTTAGGGTTAGGGTTAGGGGAGCTAACCCTTTCCTTTATAGCACTCTATAAGGTTAGTGCTATGCACATATGATCACGTGATGGTGCTATGCACACATGATCACATGATGTTGAGCGTGAACTCTCAACAAGGATGGCAACTGTAAGAGCAGTCATTACTATGGCTACATCAAAGGAATGGTCTTTACATTAGATGGATGTAAAGAATGCTTTCTTGCATGGTGATTTGCAAGAAGAGGTCTATATGGAGCAGCCACCAGGTTATGTTCATCCTGTTCATCTTGAGTTTGTTTGCAGGTTGAAGAAAGCCTTGTATGGCTTGAAGCAAGCACTCAGAGCATGGTCTGACAAGATAGGACAATATCTTGTTACTATTGGCTTTCAGATTTCTAAGGTAGATTTCTTACTTTATGTGAGAAAAGTAGAGAAAGGCATTATGCTACTTGTTATTTATGTTGATGATTTGATCATCACAGGTGATAGTGATGAAGATATCCTATGTGAAAATGCTATTAAAGCATAAGTTTGAGATGAAGAATTTGGGAGAGATGTGTTACTTCTTGGGCATTGAGGTGATTATATCCAAAAGTGGAATATGGCTCTTGCAGAGGCAGTATGGACTAGACATGCTGTCCAAATATGGGATGATAGGCTGTAAGCCTATTTCAGCTCCTTTGGAGCAGAATGTGAAGTTGAGCGCAAATGCAAGTGAGCTTCTAGAAGACCCTACTATGTACAGACACATAGTAGGCAGTTTGATTTATATGACTATTACCAGGCCAGATTTGAGCTATGCTATTGGGTTAGTAAGTCAGTTTATGCAGGCTCCAAGGAAACTGCATTTGGATGCGGCTAGATGCATACTGAGGTATGTGAAGTGTTGGGAATCAAGCTCTCGATTATTATTCATGTTGTGTGAGTAGGTGAATAAGGTGAGTCACACTAACTCAACCATAATTAGCTCTTATCTATTATGTATGGGTGTGACCTTAGTAGTGTTCAATTGTATTGTGTGGGGTGAATATGAGCTGATGGTGGAGGAGATTGTTGCTCCCTCCTGGTTGCTTCCTATATCTCTCTTCTTGTTTTTCTTAATATGGTATCAGAGCTACCGTTCCTTGCCTTCTGGCTACCCACTGCTTGTTGAAGCTTGTAGGAGTGCTTCTTCTACTCTGAAGCTTCAAAGTGATGAGAAGAGATCTCGTTTTTTGGACTGAAGTAGCAATTTCCAGCTTCTATTTGGCTTGGGAGCTGCTGTCCAATTGATGTCTTCTTGCTAAGAGGAGATCGCTATTACCCATAGGTTGCTTGTGGGAGATGTATTTTGACAAAAAAAAATTGTTTTTACTGGTTTGGGTGTGATAGAATGGAGTTGATCTCTTTTTCTAGACTACTACTTGGTTTGAGCCAAGCAAGAGGTATATACAACAGTAAGAAGCAAAAATGTCTCTCCAAACCTCATCGCCCAGCTCTCTGGAGGTTGTTTGTGAAACATCTCTCCAAACCTAATTTCCTAGCTCTCTAGAGGTTGTTTGTGGCTGGAAAAAACTCTCCCACATCTCCTATCAAGTGAGGAGAACCTTCAGCTTGTAGATCTCCTTTTTTTGCTTCTGGACAGCTTTTGGAAACTTCAAAAGTGATATATGACTTGCTTTCTTTCTTTTCCAGCACCCCAAAGGTTGCTACATTCTCATACATCATTCTTGTAGAGTCTTAGTCTCGCTGTGAGCTACCAGGACTCCGTGTTCCTCCAAACACAAAAAGTGCTACTGCTGTTTTTTTGTTCAAAAGTGATCAAATTGTCACTTTCGAGACTGTTTATTTCTCAAACTGTGTGGATTTGGATGCTGGTCTATACTGACAAGTTGGAGGCAAGTGTACAAGGTCCGACTTTGCTTTTGGAAGTAAGTTCATTTGGATTTACTGTCAAAAAATATGAGCTTGGAAAAATCAGAATAAGTCACAGTTTACAACTTACTATCCAATTGTCAGATGCAAATGCAGGCATGTTATTGCAATGTTCATGGATATATGTGATGGTATTTGGATGCCCAGTGGTTGGATGTTAATGTCAAGTAGCTTGGCAGATGCTATGCCTTGTCAGTGATAGTAGCAAAGTGGCATTTTGACCCCAATTGATCCATTGAACTAGTAACTGGGTTGATCCATTGAACTAGTAACTGAAGTTTCCAGACTGCTGTCAAAAGTATGCAGGTGCCTGTCTTTAGCAGTAGATATCAGAAAATCCTTAAGGAATTTGGATCTGCACTGAACTAAAAGTTTGTAGAGCCATGCATTGGCTACATTTTTGCTTTTGACAGTATTTGCATCCAAGCTAAGGTGTGAAAGATATTGACAGTCCAAAACAGTAAAAAGTTGCAAGAATCTGTTTTTTTGTAATTATGGCAAATGCAAGTGGGTCTGATAATATCATTCAGATTGTTGGTGAGAAATTAGATTACCATAACTATCCCATTTGGAAATTTAGAATGGAGAACTTTTTGATTGGAAAAGGCTATTGGGATTTGGTTACAGGTGATGAGAAAGAGCCTAATTTGCCAGAAAGAAATAGTACTGTAGAACAAGTTAAGAATCATAAAGCTTGGCTGGAAAGAGCACGGAGGGTACTTCATTGGTTTTCAATATCTATTTCAGATGCCATGGTTATGCAAATTCAGAACTGCAAGTCTCCCAAGAATGCATGGGATATCTTGACAAGATATTATGACACAACTACAAGTGCCAAGAAATTCAGCTGAAGCAAAAGTTGAACAATATGTCAAGGTAGGGTAGAACAATACAAGAGTACGTGATTGAAATCAAAACCATAGCTGATCAATTAGCTTCTATTGATGTTTCTGTGGATGATGATGACATGGTTGCAGTCACTTTGAATGGACTTGGTCCTGAATATAAGTCTTTGGCACTTCTATTTCTGTGAGGCAAAATATGCCGGATTTCAATGAGCTAGTTGCTCTTTTGATCCATGAGGAAGTGAAGCTTGGGCTGAATACCAATGGTAGTAGCTCAAGGAATAGTGATGTACTATTCTACTCTGATCAGAGAGGCCGTGGTGGATGACATAGAGGTTCATTTCATGGTAGAGGTGATGGCACGTATGTCCCTAAAACCCCTAGTCAATCACCTCAGAGAGGAGGTGGAGCCTTTAGAGGCAGGGGGAGAGGTGCTTCTGATGGTAGAGGTACTTGGCAGCAACTGCAACAAACAGTGCATAATCCTAATAGTGATAAGACATGTCATTATTGTGGCAAGGTTGGCCATATTGCCAGAGATTGTTTCAAGAAGTAAGCAAATCAAAGAGGAAAGGCAAATCAGCATGGTCATTTTGTCTCTTCTAGTCATGCAGATGAGACATCCTCAGATCAGCTATTTGCTATGATGCATGTGCAGGATCATAAGCCTACTGATGGTGGCTTGGATGATATATGGTATATTGATTCAGGAGCATCTAATCACATGACACCACATGGAGAGTGGTTTGATGAGATGACTCCTTGTGTGCATGGTTATGTTTGCATAGGAGATGATACATAGCATGATAGTACACACAAGGGTGTTGTGCCTCTAGTGATGCATGATGGTTAGACCAAGAAGCTGCGTGAAGTGTTGCATGTGCCTTCGATCACCAAGAACTTGTTGTCTTTTGGACAAATGGCTGAGTAGGACTTGCAAGTCCGGTTTAATAAGGATGGATGCTTCATTGAGGAGTTTGGTAATGGCCACAAGTTGATTGCAAAAGGAAAAAGGCAAGGAAGAATGTTTACTTTAGATGTAGGCATGCCAAAACTAAAGGCTGCCATGTTTACCCATGGTACGGGTGTTGTCTCTGATTTGAAAATTTGGCACAAATGCATTGGTCATATTAATATTCAGAATCTAACAAATATGTAGCATAAAGGCATTGTTGTTGGCCTACCAGTGAAGACTGAAGACCAAGTTGTAGATATCTTTACCAAGTCATTGGGTAGAGATAAGTTTACATGATTTAGAGAGCTACTTGGTGTTATGCTCCCTACTTAAGCTTGAGGGGGAGTGTTGGGAATCAAGATCTCAGTTATTGTTCGTGTTGTGTCAGTGGGTGAATAAGGTGAGTCACACTGACTCAACCATAGTTAGTTCTTATCTACTATGTATGGGTGTGATCTTAGTAGTGTTCAATTGTATTGTGTGGGGTGAATATGAGCTGATGGTGCAGGAGACTGTTGCTCCCTTTTGGTTGCTTCCTATATCTCTCTTTTTTTTCTTAATATGAAGTCAACATTGCAGTATGGACTATTTTATGAGACTGGGGTTCAGATACAGTTGCATTAATACACTGATGCTAATTGGGCTGGTAGTATTTCTGATAGACGATCTACAAGTGGATATATGTTCTCTTTTGGGAGTGCTACAATCACTTGGAGCAGCAAGAAACAACCTACAGTTGCCTTGTTGAGCACAAAGACTGAGTACAGGGGTGCAACAATGGCTTCATATAAGGTAGCTTGGTTGTATAAGCTATTTTATGATATGCATCAGTGGGCCAATTGTCATTTATTATGACAACATGAGTAGTATACACTTGGCAAATAACCCATTCTATCATGCTAGAACAAAGCACATTGAGGTGCATTATCACTATGTGCAAGAGAAGGTTCCAGTAGGTTTTATTGATCTAGTTTTATGTCAGCACAGAGGATCAAGTAACTGTCATCCTCTGTAGCTGTCATATTCATGAAGGCATTGGGTGCAGAGAAGCTGCGCAAGTTCAGAGACCTACTTGGTGTGCAGGAATTGGGATTGAGATCGAGGGGGAGTGTTGAGATATCGAGCTCCTCTCGTGATATGCCACGGTGACTGTTGTGCATTTATGTCACCGACTTGTTAGCTACATATGTGGTTGGTACACCGCCCATGAATAATAGCTGGATGACAGCTATCTTTATGTACTTTAGTTATTGTCTAAGTTAGTATGCCACCTTAGTTAGCTGAGTTTGGTTTGAGACCCGCATATAGGGTTCAACTATTCTTTTGTACTGAGAGTTCTTTTGGCTTTCACAACTAAAAGAGAAAAACTGTTTTCACCCTCCACCTTTGTGTATATTCCCCCATTGTGTATGTGAGAAAGCTGCAAGTGATACTCCTTTCTTCTCTCCCACTCTCTTCACATTTTCATCCAAAGATCTTAGCACCTCACTATCCTAGTAGGTAGCCCAGGCTTTAGCCTCAAGTGAGCTCAATCTGCAACAACTCTGGCCCTCCTTTGCCTCTTGGATGTAGGCACAAGATCAGACTTCTACTACTCCTGCTGTTCCTATGTTTGCTGACTTGCTGGATGAATTGTGAGGGATCAAGCCTCTCCTTTTATAGGCCTAGAGGCCTGTCAAAAAACTGACCAACTTGCCCTAATCTGGCCGACCAGACTGTGGCTGGTTCAGCCCTTTAAGGGATCACATACTGGGGCTTTTGGCCCCACACTTCTAGGGCCTTTGGACCTCCAATCTAGGCACAGCCCTATATAAGCTTGCCTGGCCAACCTGTGTAAGCTATAAATATGCCCCCCCAGGGTCAATCCCTTGCAGCCCTCCTTGCTGCTACCTTTGGACACTTGGGTGCCCACTCTCTACCCCTAAACCAGGGCCTCCAAACAGTCCCAAAAATTGCTCCACATTTGTGCTTATCCATCCTACACATCCTACCATCATTGCCAAGCTCTTCTCCAATAGTGTATAGAGATGTACACCTTGCAGATGTCAATGCCATGTGATCGCCTACTATTCTAAGTCCCTTGTGCTGGCTATTACTTTGCCTTTTGTTGCTGCAGATCCATCCTAGCTCTGGGTACTTTCCATGGTCTTTGATGTGAGGTGCTGCCCATGTGGTAGCCCCCTCTCTTTCTTCTCTCTTGGGCACATCCTGCCCTAGGTCTCCCTGCCCCATGCTCTCCTCATTTGGGGGCTTATAGATGGGGAGGTGGCCTTTCCAACACCCCCTCTCACCGCCACATCTCGGCCCAATGCCAACACGTTAATGACGATGCTCCAGTAACTCCCTGGTCGTAGTCCTATGGAACACTTTGATGTCAGAATCTTTTTGTTTCTTTTCATCCAATGGCTCTTGCTCCACCAGGTCTGGTTTGGCTTCCGCACACCATCCTAGTACACAAGTCCATCTTTGGTAGCACCTCCTAGCACCACCTCCTTTAGTCATGTTCTCAGCTTCAAACTCAAGCAATCTAGCCGTCACGATCTTCCAGTTGTCCCCCTCATAATGAATGAACAACCTAGAGATCTTTCCTTTGGCAAGGTCTGCAACCAATGAATATTTCCAGATAACCTGGACCATTAACTCTTGCTGAGCTCTCAAGTAGGTACTTTTTTGTCTTCATTACTCTTTGTCCATCACCTTTTAGCAATCTGCGTTTGAGATTTGAAGAAGCACCAATACTTCCCCTTCTGACTTTGAAGAAGGCCAATTCCTTCCAATCTCATATCACCTGAGACAAATCAAGAACATAGTCTCTCCACAGCATGCTATAAAGGCTCAAGTGCAAAATATCAAGTACATACTAAACTATTGTACTACCTGTGTCATGGACTAAGAACTCAACAATTTTCCAAAAATGATCATGTTATGAGCCATCATGTCACAAAATGTATAAGGTTGTATAAGACATTTTCTAGTCTAAGTCCTTGGTTGGGACTGAGTTGCAAACCATAGATTGCTATAATAAATACAAAACTCTAAAGTTGGTGGATGGTTTTCTAGGTCTATGTACTTTTCTTGGACTGCAAGTCTTTGCACTTGCACGATCAAAGCTTGTGCAGGACGAGTATAAGTTGGTTGTACACAAATGTGTATCATCTTAAGAATATGGTGGGACATTGCATACACATCTTGTGCATTGCTAAAAGGTAGGGGACAAGGATGTTTTTATCAAAGCTATGCTTATATATTAATATAAAATCTGGGAGAAAGTTTTCAAGATTATTTTTTTAGTTTTGCAGTATTAGTAGAGTGTAGTACTTCTTTATATTTTTTCTTTTGAATTTTAAAGGAGAAAAATGTAAATCTTGGCGAAACTTTACATTTTTTTGCATAAAAGTTTCAAATCCTGGCGAATGTTTCAAACATTTATTTTTATTATTGCATATAAACTTCTACACCAATATAAAAGTTTAGGTTCTTAACGAAACTAACTTGAAAAAATCATCCCTGGTAGGGGATTAGTGGAAAGTCACTCAGGCGCTACGTGGTGAAATCCTTGAGTAAAAGACATAAAAGTTGTGGAACTATTACTCTTCAATTATGGATGGTGCTTGTTGGTGTCATCATTCCCCAATCACATATTCCTAGATACACTTCTTCGGATGACTCTGAGAAATGAAGCATAATATTTTGCACATGCAAATCCTTATGTAGGACGTTATGTTGGTGCATGTAATGAATAGTGCATACAAGTGCACTTAGAAGATAAAAACATGCTGATGGACACGTGGAGCCCTAGCAAACATTTCTGCATCATCTCTATGTCTCGCTAGAGAGGCTCTCTTTCCATCCTGTCCGAGATAGGTTATCCATCTATACAAATTATTTACATTCAAAAACAGGAATATTATCAATGGATTAGTATGAGATACTAGACCTGAAGCTCGGATGATGCTGGGGTGTGTGACATCCCCCAAGCATGTGGCTTCCATCAATGCTTTTGTATGCAAATCCTCTGCTCTCCTGGAGTTCTTGAACACCTTGCAGGCGTAAATTTTATGGGGATCAAACGAGCTAATGGAAATGTGGCACATGCTAACATTGCCAGATGTGCCCATGTCCACAACTACTACTACTAGTGTGAATCAAACATCCCGTCATTGGAGAAGCACGAGTGCTAGCTGCTGTAGCATTATTGCTTCAACGAGTTCAACATGACGGTTTGGCGGTGTGGCTACTAGTGAAGGTGAGGAGGCTATGGGTGTAGATATGGGCAAGTATGAAGGAGAGGGAAACCTATCTAGCTACACGAGGGTATGTGCAAAAGGTGTGAAATCATGATGTGGCCTCTTCGTGGGATGCGCAACTAATTCTTCAATGTAAGTTGGGTGTGGATATGGTGATATTGGGGATGGGGGACCTTGTGCAAAAAAGGAAATCAGTGGTTGTGGCTGTGGATGTGGGAGATGCAGTGGTTGTGCTTGTGGATGCAGGGGATGTAGTGGATGTAGGGGATGCAACGGTTGTGGTTTATGGAGGGGGGGGATGCAATGGTACTTGAGGAGCTGGGTGCTGGGGACGTGGGTGCATAGGTGGAATGAAAAATGAGGTAGCTCCCTTGCCCTTGAAAGCTCGCCATGCATCTTTTATGTACATGACTCTAGTTTCTACATTGGGGCCCTCCCACTTTGTGTTGCAGGCAACAATGTCTCGATCTATTTGACCAAGATGTCACCGACTCTCAAATGCAAATTATGTATGAATTGATCTCCATATTGTCTTGAAAAAACATATGGAAATCATTCACACAATCCCCTCACTCCACCCTCAGTGAGCATCATCCGTGTAAGATTTTGCATGCCACTATCACCATAGTTGAAAGCAGTCTCAATGATGTCATGTGATCGACATTCATTAAGAAGTGCATGCTCTCATTCTTGAGAACCTTCTTTTGAAGTTTAGTGAGATGAGGCCTTATCCTCTCTCTCGTATGAGCCATGAAGTGCAACAATGAAGCTGCAACATAGAATTTTAAATCGATTCAATGCCAGCAATGACAAATAACAAAGCATGCAAATTCACATATGCTCAAGCTACATTTTTACTCATCTAAAAATACAATAAAATCAAAAAATATTTATGGGACCTTATGAATGTGATGACTAACCGTTCATGTATATCTAATACTAGGCTTTAACTATAACACACATATCAAGAGACAGTTGAGTGCCTAACCTATAGTTTGTATGAATACATCGCATCATATCAAGCTTATACTGCGGTGCACAAATCTCAAGGGACACACAAGAGCTAGACTAAGCGTCTATGAAAACATCTCTAAACTTAGACTGCAAAGCACAACTCTCAATATTGATAAGAGAGATGAGTACCAAACTAAGCATCTATAAAATTTGAGACTGCAATACACAACTCTCGTAAGAGAGATGAGTGCTAGCCTTAGATAAACAACAAACATTAAAATCAAAGCGGAGACTATAAACACAACTCTCATAAAAGAGATGAGTGCTTGTTCTAAATGCAAACATGCAAATATAGATATCAAAACCGATACTACGACACACAACTCTCACAAGAGAGATGAGTGCCAGCCTTAGGTAAAAAACAAACATTTTAAATCAAAGCAGAGACTACAACACACCTCTCGTAAAAGAGATGAGTGCTAGCCTTGAATGAAAAAGTGCAAACATGAATATTTGAAACCAAAACTACAACACACAACTCTCACAAGTGAGATAAGTGCCAACCTTAGGTAAAAAACAAAAGTGGAGACTACAACACACAGCTCTCATAAAAGAGATCAGTGTTAGCCTTGAATGCAAACATATAAACATGAATATTGAAACCGAGCCTTGCAATACACAACTCTTAGAAGAGAGATGAGCGCCAATCTTGAGCATGGGAGATAAGTTTACTTGTGTGAGAGGAAAACGGGTGCACTGGTAGGTAGGTGGGCAGGAACAAATTAATGGAGTATTCGTCGAAATACAGGTTGCAAAATGAACATTTACTTTGTTATACTACTTTTATTTGTACAAATAAACTGGGTTATTCATATGAATAATTGTTTTCATATGAAAACCAGGTTATTCGTATGAATAAAATTGGCTAATTCGGTTGCTCCGTTTTAAATTAAAAAAAACATGTATTTGGCCCATTTTATCAAAATAAAAAAAAATTGAATGAATTAATGCACCTTATGTGTGTTGAAAAAATATGTGTTGTTGAGAGTTCACGCTCAACATCATGTGATCATGTGTGCATAGCACCATCACGTGATCATATGTGCATAGCACTAACCTTATAGAGTGCTATAAGGGAAAGGGTCCCCTAACCCTAACCCTAAATGGGTTTGTATATATTCTATTTTTTCAACTAAATCTAGTGTACAGTTAGTCATTTGTGGTGTGCTCTCTAACTGTGCCCTCTCTCCTCATCTCCACTCTTCTCCTCTCCCCTCTTCATATTCTGTCATGGTACAGAGCATGGTTCTGCCTTCCACTAAGGCGCCATCCTTCTTGTGAGAGTGATTGAGAGATTGAGAGATCGAGAGAGATTGAGTGTTCCAATCTCTTCCATTGAGAGAAAATATCGTCCATCGGAAGAAGATTTCCGTCATTTGAGAGAGTTTATTTGAGTGTTTCTTGAGTTGAGAGAGAGAGAGATTCTTCATTGAGAAAGATTTGAGAGAAAAGAGAGATTTTAGAGACTATTGAGAGTTTTTAAGAGCTCTTCGTGAGAGAGATATGCTTATAACAGAGAGTCTGAGTTAGCCAAGGCTCCAAAGGCTCAACCCACCTGCTCGGATTCCTGGCTCTCCATAGCCAGCAACGTCTACAGCAACCTCTCCTTCATGAGCTCATGCTGCAGGAGCCAACTCTAGCCCTGGCAGCCTGTATACTCCATGCTACGAGCACCTGCAACAAGGCGGCTCAACCAACTAAGGCTAAAGCCATAGCCTTCTACAAAGGCTATATTTACGGCCACGATAGATCAAGAAAGCTCCAGTGGCTCAAGCAAATCGGGCCAAGCTCTCTGCATCGGGCACATCTACAACCAACAACTAATGAGCCAGGCCTCTGTATCTAAGTCCACAACACCTTCAGTGCATGTAAGGTCCTGAAACTCCACCGAGTAGCTTCAATAGTCAGCCGTTGGGAGCCGTCTCCATGCTCATGGCAATCGGTGCCCTGAACCCATAGTCTCCACAAGCTGCACCATCGATAGGGGACTCCAACCAATGTACCTAAGTACCATCTTCAAGCAACCACAGCTCCAGTGCTCTAGACTTCAAGCAATTGTGGCTCCTAAAGCGCTGCCTTGCTTCTCCGAATGGAAGCTCCATATGCCTTGCAACAGAGACTTGCTGCCCATCGTGCCACTCCAGTGCCAATGCTCCCACAGCCACCGACGAACCAGTGAGATGAGCTGCTCCTAGCCTCTACTCATAGTCGATGCCTCCTTCTCCATAGCCACTCCACAGGTGACCGGCTACATAGACCTGCAACAACAAAGCGCTTCTCAACGCAAGGCTTGGTGACTAATGAGCAGCCTCCTCAGCCACCTCCTACGATTGTGATGGATTCCAAACGCTCCTACATGATAGCAAGTCTCGCCTCCATGAACACGATGGAACCTGAGTGAGGAAAATCCGTAAGCAAACTGAATCTCCAAGATTCCACCAGAATCTATAAGATTCCGGTCGCCCTCCTCCCAACACGTGGTAGAACTTGAGGATAGGGCTAGTTACCTGAACCTCAGGGTTGGTCACCATAGTTTGGTTAGCCTATTGACACGTGGCACCACTAGCACATTGCCACATGGCACCCCTATCTACAAGGCCACGTTCATAGCCTCGTGAGGCTACCACATCATCAGTCCTTATCTTATTTGCCACATTGTCTGCCACGGTGGCTGCCATGTCATTACATCCACATCAGCTGTCCCGTTAGCATAGCCCTGTTAGCATAGCCACATCATCATCTACCACATCATCAAGGACACGTGACCTACCACATCATCAGTGCCATGTCATCATTGCCACATCATCTACTGACATCATTATCTGTGCCATCTCAATAGTGCCACCTCAATTGTCTAGTCAGCACTGACCTCTCTTGGCACTCACAGTGCTCCATAATCACTACATGTGACCACTCCTACCACCTCAGGACGGGACTTCACTGGCACACCTCTTGCTAGGCATAGTGCCACATCATCACTGCATGTGACCCACAATGATGCATCATCATTGAGCACATTTGCACTCCTTTTGCCCCTCCACCTAGATCAAGTCATATCTCTTGATGCAAGAAGAATTTGAGGGTGCTCCAAAAAGGAAAGTTGCTCATTTTTTGTGCTCTACATGCTTGTCACATCACGCACACATTTCGGTGCAAGTTACACTCACATTTGAGCCTTGCTGACAAAATCACTTCCTTCATGCACATTTGCCTCTACATCGATGCATCTGACCCAGCACTTAAAAAGAACAAAAGAAAAGGAATTATTTGTTGTTCTTTCATCGATTGATGGTTGGTTTAGATCTAGATCAAAGTAGAATAGATTGCCATAAAGGGGACGCTTTGAATTTCCCCAAGTTGCCAATCCAAGCCATGCCTGAAATTCCTGACTAGTACCTACTCGGAGTTAGTTCATATGCTCACATATGGTTTCACATCATTACATTACCTGAAACCTTACATTCATTAGTTTAGTGAGTAGACTTCAGAGAGTACAGAGGCATTGTAGATTGTTTCAATGGGTAGATAGCATTTGATGTCACACATACATGCCACCATTGTAAAGCCTATTCGGCTATCTCATGGCATCGTGCACATCATTTCAGCCTTGTAAAGCCTCTTGGCTATTCCTGGCATCATTGCCACAAGCCTTGTAATACAGATTAGATTTTATATATTGCAGTTCTATCTTCATTGACGGTTCAGAGATTTCACTTGGCAGAGATAGTGTATTGGCAGTTGATTCATACAAAGAATTTCACGACACTTTTGGAGTACATTTCTTGCACCATGTCGACTAGCAACCTCAATCTAGAGGCATCTGCTAAGTTAGACAACTCCAATTATGGTACATGGAAATACCAAATGGAGACCATTCTTGTGCTTCAGGACAAATGGGAGTATGTCAATGGGTCTACACCTAGACCATTGGACAATCCAGCCACTAGTAGCTCTACTCCATCTGTTGTCACAGCACCAGCAGCGGGATCTACATCGAGATCTACATCTACACAAACAGTTTTTATACCAGTAGCAAATCCTGCCATTGCCCAAGCTCAGGCAGAATGGGATAAGAAAGTCAAGTATTCCTATCACCTGATCAAGCCAGAATGTGCAAGATGTCATGCTAGGATAACTCAACATAGTCAAGACATCGAAAGATGCATGGGATATGTTTGCAGCTCTCTACGAGTCCAAGAACACATCCAAGATTCTCACCCTGAGAAACCAGATCAACCAGAGTTTCCACAATAGCAGTGAAACCGGTCATGCTTATGTACTCCGCATAAAAGACTACAACAATCAACTTGCAGCAACAAAAGAGGCTATGGACCCCGCAGAAATGGTTCAAGTCATTTTGAATGGACTAGGAGAGGGATACGAGAATCTAGTCCAGAGTGTTACCATCCAATGGCAAATTCCAACACTAGAAGAACTTTAGTCAAAGTCCTACTTGGGGAAGAACTCAGGACTCAGGCCATTCAAACACGTAAAGGTCATTCTAATGATCAAGCATTCACAGCTTCAGATAGAAGCAGAGGCAGAGGTAGATCATACAAGAAAAGTGGTCATCATCAACAAAAACAAAGTCAAAATCAGCGTCAGCGTCAGCGTCATCCTCAGCAACATCAAAATCAGCAAAGAGAAAATCATTCCAATTGAGAAAGACTCCAAGGACGAGGGAATGCATCCACCAATGTGTCAAACATTCCGTGCAACTACTGTCACAAGTTTGGACACTATGAAAGAGATTGAGGCAAGAAGCAATACGAACAAGGCAGTCAATCCAGCAGTAATCGAGGGAATTCCCGAGGCAGAGGAAGTCATCGTGGTGGACATTCTAGTCATAATCATTTTGCAAATCAACATGGAAATATGTTTCTTGCAAGCGAGGAATGGCATCAGACTAATACAATGCACCTAGACACTGATTTCAATCCCAAAGAGGATTACAAGTATCAAGTCAACCAAGTGGAACAGGATCCTTGGTACATCGACAGCAGTGCATCATCTCATATGACAAATCACCAGGAATGGTTCACAGAGATGAAACCATTAGAAGGACGAAAAAATGTCATCTACATAGTAGACAATACACCGAATCCAATTCAAGGGACAGGCGTTATCCCTATGAACAATTTCACTAGTACAAAAGGATTAGTGAAAGATGTGCTCTATGTTTCGAAGCTCAGCAAGAACCTTTTGTCAGTAGGTCAAATGACAGAACACAATTACAAAGTCATCTTCGATGGTGGTGAATGCACTATTAGAGACAAATCCAAGAGATGTCATCTAGTAGCAAAAGGTGTCAAGGAAGGACGCTTATACAGAATTTTAGCTATAGTACCAAATAAGCATGCTGTGTTATCTCAAATGCAATAGATGCCACTATCTGCAAAATGGCACAAGAGATATGGTCTCGGGGGGGTCACTATGTATAAACCCTCTATATCACGTGTGTTCAAGGCCTATATTTAAAATCCCTTATCTGTAAATTTTTTCATTAATAAAATGTACCCCTTTTCTATACAAATCTGTAAATTTTTTCCAAAACTATTTTAAATAGTCCCTTATGTATATTTATTTCTGTAAATTTTAGGAATTAAAAATATCCTTCTGTTGAACTCACGTGATAGGGTTACATATGATGAGTGACCCCCCCGAGGATATGGTCATGTCAACTTCAAGTACTTATTAGATCTCAAGAATCAGAATATGGCAATTGGGATTCTGAAGCTACAGTTTCTTGGAAAAGTTTGTAAAGCATGCTGCTTTAGCAAACAAAAGCGAACCAACTTTATTAGAAGTACCTCTCATGCACGAGGTATTCTTGATTTAATTCATACAAATGTATGGGGTTATGCCCAAACCTGCAGCATCAATGGTTCACTTTACTACTTGACCTTCATCGACGACTACAGCAGATATTGTTGGGTCTACTTTCTGAAAGAGAAATCTGAAGTGTTTTCCAGATTTCAAGAATTCAAAGCCATGGTAGAAAACCAGACAGGCAGAAAGATCAAGGTCATGAGCTCAAGTAGAGGAGGTGAATACATGTCTTCAGCATTCATGAACTTTTGCAAAAATTGCGGCATTCAAAGACAAATCACATGTGCAGATACTCCTCACTAGAATGCAAGAGTTGAAAGGAAGAATGGGACTTTAGCAGACAGTGCTCGAGCAATGCTTAGTGAAAAGCATCTTCCAAATTAGTATTGGGTAGAAGCAATAGCTACAGCAAACTGCTTGCTTAATCGGCTTCCTACCCAAACCCATACAGGGTATGACTCCTTATCAAGCATTCACTAGACACAAGCCATACATTGGGCATCTCTGCAGATTTGGTTGCATAGCATATGCCCACATACATGATGATCATCACAGGAAATTGGATGCGAAGTCATGCAAATGCATCATGGTTGGCTATAGTGTGAGAGTATTCTCAACGGAAGCAAGAACGGAAGAAGGAGAGAGAGAGAGACAGAGAGCCACACAAGTTTTGGTGGGTGTAGAACCACCCTAATCTTCTTTTTCATTCATTTATATATGTGTTTGAGTATTGTACATAACTGGGGTAAAGGCACAGTGACCTTTAACCCCCACAACCTCCCACTTAAAGGACAATGTGCCATTAAGGGAGAACAACTAGTGAGCATACTATCCAACGCCCATCAATACATGACAATACTCAAACCGCTGACTAGGTAGACTCTGTATGAACTTTGGCAAGCTCTATGCACTTGTCCTCAAGTACCTCCCTAATGAAATGGTACGTGACCTCAATGTGTTTGGTCTTTGCATGAAAGACCGGATTCCGTGCTAGCTGAATAGCACTCATGGAATCACTATGCAATGTCGGTACACCTGTATGAATCCCCAAATCTCCCACTAGCCGATCAAGCCATATAGCCTCCTTGCAACCCTCTATGGCTGCAACATACTCAGCCTCTGTGGTAGACAAAGCAATGCACTTCTGTGCGCGAGACATCCACAACACTGCACCACCTGCAAAGTTGAACACATAACCAGAAGTGGATCTCCTACTATCCACATGCCCTGCATAGTCTGAATCTGTGTACCCAAGTACATGCATGTCTCCTTTACCAAAGCAAATGCACATCTCCTTGGTACCCTTCATGTACCTCATGATGCACTTAACTGCCTCCCAATGCCTCTTTCCTGGATTAGCCATATACCGGCTAACAACTCCCACTACAAATGCAATGTCTGGTCTAGTAGCTATCATAGCATACATAAGACTCCCAACCGCTGATGCATAAGGAACCTTGGCCATCATGGCCCTCTCCTCATCTGATTTGCGACTATCTGTATGACTCAGCTTCACATATGGAGGCAATGGAGTACTCACTGCCTTCCCCCCCTCCATATTGAAACGCTGCAATACTTTTGTAACATACTCTTTTTGTGAAAGCCAAAGGAGTTTCCTACTCCGATCACACGTGATGCGCATACCAAGAATATGACCTGCAAATCCCAAATCCTTCATATCAAAGGCCTCATGAAACTTGGCCTTTAATGCATCTAGCTCATAAGTATTCTTGCTAGCCAATAGCATATCATCCACATATAGTGCCAAGATTATCAAGCTATTATCCTTAGCCCTTTTAGTGTAGAGGCAGTGATCAATTTCACTCCTCCTAAAACCTTGGGACCGAATGAAAGCATCAAACTTCTGATACCATCCTCTAGGGGCTTGCTTAAGACCATAGAGACTCTTCTTCAGCTTGCAAACTAAATGCTCTTTGCCCTTTTCTTCAAAGCCTTCCGGCTGCACCATGTAAATTTCCTCATGCAAATCCCCATGCAAGAAAGCTGTCTTGACATCCATCTGTATAAGCTCCATATCCTCTAATGCCACTAGTCCAAGCATGGATCTAAGTGTGGTCATCTTCACAACCGGAGATAATATCTCATCAAAGTCCACACCCTTCTCTTGCTTGAACCCTTTAGCGACCAAACGGGCCTTGTACCTAGGCACATCATCACCTGTGACCTTCATTTTGTAGACCCATTTACATGGCAATGCTTTCTTTCCATGTGGCAAAGAAACCAAGTCCCAAGTCGTATTCTTCATAAGTGAACTCATCTCTGATTGCATAGCATACTCCCACTTGCGTTGATCCTCACGCATCATAGCCTCTCTGTAGCAAGAAGGCTCCCCGCAATCAGTAAGCATCACATAGTCTACCCCTCGAACAGACCTATCAGGTGGTCTAGACACTCTAGATGATCTTCTCAAGCGCATTTCAGCTTGCTGTCCCATTTGCATATCAGCCACATTTGGCTCATTATTTCCACCAATAGATGATTCATCATCTACCCTTGATTGTATACCTGTGGGAGTACTTGGTGGCAACATTTCTTGCACATTTGGTGCATGGACAGCTTGCTGTCTATCAACATATGCAGGTGGATTCACATCCTGGAAAGTGATTCTCCTCATTTCCACATCCCTCATGGGTGCCTTATGCATCTTCTTCTCATTGAAGACCACATCATGGCTGCGTATGATCTTCTTTGCTTCTGGATCCCAGAGACGATAGCCCATCTCTCCACTTTCACCATAACCTAGAAAGATGCATTTCCTAGACTTAGGATCTAGCTTCTTTCGAAGCTCTTTTGGCACATGTGCATATGCCTCACACCCAAATATACGCAAATGAGAGTAAGAGGGCTTCTTGCCACTCCATGCCTCTTCAGGAATACCACCATCCAAACTCTTACTAGGTGATCTATTGATCACATGCACTGCAGTCTTCATTGCCTCAGCCCAAAAACCACTAGAAAGACTTGCATTGGAAAGCATGCATTGCAACCTTTCTTGAATGGTACGGTTCATATTTTCTGCAACTGGATTTTGCTCTGGAGTACGAGGGGATGTGAGCTCCCTCTTAATCCCACGTGTATCACAAAAATGCTGAAAGTCATGAGAGAGATACTCTCCACCATTGTCAGTCCATGGGCATTTAAGCGTTCTACTTGACTGATTCTCAACCAAGGCCAACCATTTCTGAAATACCTGGAACACATCACTCTTCTAAGCTATAGCATAAGCCCACACTTTCCTAGTTGCATCATCAATGAATGTCACATAGTATTCAGCCCCGCCTAATGACCGTGTAGGCATGGGACCACATACGTCTGAATGCACCAAATCAAGCATTTCAAACTCTTTCTTTCCCCTTCTTTTATGGGCTGATTTAGTCTGCTTCCCATAGAGATAGTGCTCACAAAATTCAAAATCAGAGAAACTCAAATGCAGTACATAACCCAAATGGCATAAAAGTTTCATTCCATTCTGGCTCATGTGCCCCAACCTGCAATGCCACAAAGAAGTGTTTGGCTGCTCGGTTATTGCAACAACATGATCAAATACCCCTGATACATGTAAGGGATACAAACTCCCACACTTGGCACCCCTGGCTAAAAGCATAGAGCCCTTCTGAATTTTCCAAATTTGAAAGCCAAAAGTGGTGTGAAAACCAGCATCATCTAGCTGACCCACTGAAATAAGACTCTTGGTCAGCTTAGGCACATGTCTCACATGTTTCAAAACAAATGCAGACCCATTTGCAAAAGAAAACTTTATGTCACCTGCTCCCACTATGTCACATGCATAGTCATTTCCAAGATGCACACAACCTATCTTTCCACTGTCATAAGTGGAGAACCATTCCCTATGGGGAGTAACATGGAATGAAGCACTAGAATCCAAAATCCAATCCTGGGAATATGCATCATATGAAGTGGTAAGCAACTCTGCAGATAAACTAGACATGAAGAGAACATCATTGTCACTATCATGTGTGACTGCATTGATCTCCTCGATCTTCACTTTTCCTTTGTCCTCCCTTGGACTCTCTTCCTTTTGATTTGCACCCCAATTTGCATTCTTTTTCTTATCCTTTTGCTCTCTTTTCAGCTTGTAGCAATCCTTTTTCATATGGCCCTTCTTGCCACAATGGTAACACTCAATGTTCCGTGCCCTGGATTTGCTACGAGACTTCCCTCTTTCTTGGGACTTCCCCTTGAACTGTGATCTACCCCTTTGCACATTTAAGGCTGCATCCTGCTTGTTGCCATCCATAGACTTCCGTCTAATCTCCTCGGCCAACAAGCTACCCACAACATCATCAAATTTTAGTACTCCACCAGGTGCAGAGTTACTGACAGCTGTACGGAAGGTATCCCGTGAGGATGGCAATGAACATAAGAGAAATATTGCCTTAGTCTCCGCATCAAAATTCATTTTCTGAGCCTGAAGCTGGCTGAAAATAATATTGAATTCATTCAAGTGAGAAGCAATGGAGACCCCTTCCTTCATCTGTAGCTCAAACAACCTCTTCATGAGGTAAACTTTATTAGAGGTAGTTTCCGTTTCATAAGTGGCACACAGTTTCTTCCACAAATCTTCCGTAGTTTGCTCATTTACTACTGTGAAATAAACTGACTCTGTAAGATGAAGTCTAATAGTAGACTTTGCTAATGCATCCAACTCATTCCAATCATCCTCAGACATATTTGCAGGCTTAGCTTCAATCCCTGCCAAGGGTTTAATCTGCTTCTTTTGAATAAGCACATCCCTTATTTGTTCTTTCCACAAAGAAAAGTTTGTCCCATCAAACTTTTTAATGTTGAAAAACTCCTTTTCAGACATGGAAGAGGACGCCATAATGCAAATAAAACAAAATCCCAAATGCTAGTGCATACAAGAGAGAATCACACCAAATACCAGGTGCACCCAAATGTGTATGCTACAATAGATTGAAATATCACCAAAAACCTCAAAGCTCAAAGCATCAAAAGATGCATCTGACTCATGTGCATATACTATGCATCCATATGAGCAAATCTGACCCAAAAGAAAATGCCAATAAGTGCCAAATGACTCAAGCATAAACACCGTCCACTGGCATATGCATCAATAATATCTCATCCAAGAGAGCATAGCACTATCAGTGCATCACCTGCAATGTGTCAAAGCTGTCCCTCGGCATAAAATAGCATCCATGTGCAAAGCGTCCATAAAAAATAGCATCCATAAGGCAATTTGGGCCTATCAGTGCATCGAATAAGGACCGCAATGCTTCCAAATGGCCTATAAATCATCCACTATAACCCAATGCATACCACGAATGAGCGCACACTGCTCAAACTGCAACCAGAGTGATCTGCATAAGGTATGCTCAAGAAATCGTAGTCCCATGGTAATGACCGCTACTGAAAAATAGAACATGAGATGCCTCAGAACATGGGCACCATTGCATAATTGAACTCAGAAAGAAAATCTGCAAATATCTCTCTTCTACCAGAACTCCAAAATCCCAACCGATGAGTGAGAAATGGGAGTCAACACTTATCCACTGCCATGTGGCATAAATCTAAGGTTTCAAAACCTTAGAATGAAAAATGCATAACAAAGAGACGAAATCGAATACACAGAGATCTATAACTCTGAAAATCCTCCACCGAATCATGCAAGAACTGATAGGTAGGGGTTTTTGGGCGTCCGAAACGCAATGGGACAGACGGTTTTGAAAACCGTGGTCTTAATCACTGGGTCCAACACACAGACTGAAAAACGTTTTTGGAAACAGAGCTGTTTGTAAACTCCACCGGAGTGCGAATGATGAGCAACATAGAAGTTTTAGGACCTCCTGAGTCCACCGAAACTGACAGATCTGCAAATGGTTGCTCCAAACTTGAGTTCCAACACCTGGGCAAAAAACGCAGGAACTGACACAGTCAGTCAGAAATCCAATGAAATGATCCCAGATTCAAGAATGAAGGTGTTTCCAAGCTCCTGAAGTGAAGTGGACACCAAAAGCAAGCAATAGTTGCCTCTACAAGTCAATATGGAGTCTCTGTCATCGAACGGAACAGAGAAAAGCTCAAAAAACGACTTTTTCTTTCAAACCACTTAACAGGCTCTCAAAACCACTTCGCAAAACCAAAGTAACTTTTCCAAAGGTTCCTCCAAGGTCTCTGCACACTCAAATGCAAGTAAAGTTGCCCACAAAGCTTCCCACAGAGCTTCTTCTTCCTCCCACAGAGCTGCTGAGCTTCAAGCATTCACGCATGCTCAGCTAGATCACCCGGGCTCTGATACCAGTTGAGAGTATTCTCAACGAAAGCAAGAACGGAAGAAGGAGAGAGAGAGAGACAGAGAGCCACACAAGTTTTGGTGGGTGCAGAACCACCCTAATCTTCTTTTTCATTCATTTATATATGTGTTTGAGTATTGTACATAACTGGGGTAAAGGCACACTGACCTTTAACCCCCACATAGTGAAGAAAGCAAAGCATACAAATTGTATGATCCCATCAACCGCAAAGTCATTATCTCCAAACATGTAATCTTTGATGAGGAATCAGAATGGAAAACCTCACCTACATAGGAGATAGAAGCATTGACTTCATAGTCATCTACATAACAGGTGGATGAAGAAGAGCAAGAATTGTTAGCAACACCCTAAGCAGAGTCACAGCAGCTCAAACAGTCTACTAGGGAAAGTAGACCTCCAACCAGATTGATATATGCTCAGAAAGGCAAAGCAATTCAGGTTGAAACTAACAACTATGCTCTTATGACTACCATCATCGCCACAGAAGAGCTAGTGTACTTCAAAGACACAGTAGACATGCCAAAATGGCAAACTGCTATGAATGAAGAAATGGATGCTTTGTATAAGAATAATACTTGGGAATTATGTGACCTCACCAGGAAAGAAGGCCATAGCAAACAAATGGGTATACAAAGTGAAGTACAATATAGATGGTAGTATTCAGAGATACAAAGCCAGACTAGTTGCAAAAGGATTTGCACAGCAATATGGTCAGGACTATAATGAGACTTATGATCCAGTAGCAAAGATGGATTCCATACGGTTCTTAATATCACTAGCGACACTCAACAAATGGAATATGTATCAGCTTGATGTCAAGAATGCATTTCTCAATGGTTATCTAGATGAGGAAGTTTACATGCAACAACCAGTAGGTTATGTTGAACCAGGAAAGGAGAATAAGGTTTTCCATCTTAAGAAAAGTCTCTATGGCTTAAAACAAGCACCCAAAAGTTGGTACAGGAGAATCGACTGTTGAGATATCAAGCTCTATCCCCGACATATCTCCTGGATGACTATCATTTATGTCACCGTCTATGTTAGTTGTACTCGTGGTGTAGTTAGACTACCACGTATGTTTTTGGTTTGGGTTCACATATGAACCATGTATTCTAGGTTTTGACATATAGAATATTTCCCTCTTCTATTGTATTGTTGGTGTGTGCAAAAGTGAAGAAAGGCTTCACCCTCCAACCTTGTGTCCTCTCTCTTTTGTGTGTTGTGAAGAAAGCTGAACTTGAGTCTCCTATCTCTCTCCCTCTTTCTTTACATGGTATCAGAGCCTTGTTCGTGGTAAGGAGCTCAAGAAAGCTAGCCAAGTTTGTGGTGTCCTGGTAAGAGGACCAGTGTAGCTTTCCTATTTTGAGTTTGGGAGCAAATCTCTGCAGGCAGCACAGCCAGAAGTGCAGGAGTGCACTGCTTCAGATTGAGAGGCCCTTCGCAGTGCGGCTAGAGCGCAGTATATGCTGCGGGTGAGGGCGAAGCCCTCAGTGACTTTATTTTTCTGATTTGAGGCCGTTTCGGGGCCCGTTTTGAAGGCGGACGTTCTTCGCAGGCACTCAGAAAAAGGCCCTGTTTTTGCTGTGCGACCACCGCGCGGCTAGTCGGTGGAAAGGTGCCACAGAAATTGCATCGTATGCCTATGTGCAGAGATATTGGGAGTTGCAGATTCATGCCTGTTGCCTGTTGATGCAAAATCGTCACGAGGAAGTGACTGTGTGGTGAAATACCACTTTCGTCAGTGTTGCAGATCTGCCCCTGTGAGGCTCTTTGCAGAAGTTTTGCTATTTGCCCTTCTGAGGCATTTGCTGTGTTTACAGGTTGCTGTTGCAATTCGTGATTTGTAAAATGTCTGAGAATCTGTCTACCATTGTCAGTGAGAAGCTTGACAAGAACAACTTCCAAGCATGGAAGTTCAGGATGACAAACTTCTTTATGGGAAAGGGAGTTTGGGATTACATCAGTGGTGAAACTGCAGAACCAGTTTTGGGTGCTGCTCCCACTCCTGCTGAATTGAAGGCCTTTAAAGAATGGCATGAAAAAGCCAGAAAATGCCTGTATTGGCTGTCCGTTAGCATTTCAGATTCTATGATTGTGCATATACAGGATCTAGAGACGCCTAAGGAGGCATGGGATACATTGGTGAAGCTGTATAGCACAAATACCAAAGCACGAAAGATGCAGCTAAAGCAGGAGTTGCACAATGTGCAAAGGAAAAATCTGAATATAAATGAGTATTCCTTGAAGGTGAAAGGCCTTGCAGATTCTCTTGCCTCCATTGGAGCACCTGTTGATGATGAGGACTTAGTGTCCGTGACCTTGAATGGTCTTGGGAAAGATTATGCACAATTTCGGACATCCATTGGAGTCCGTGAAACATTTCCTGATTTTCAGGAACTTATTGCTCTCTTGCTGAGTGAAGAGCAAAGGAATGGTGGTTCAGCCACCTCAACTTCTCAAGAGACTACTTTCTACTCGAATACAGGTAGAGGCAGGGGTAGAGGAAGAGGCCGTTCTGGTGGCCGTGCAGGAAATCAGAACCAACAGCAACAACAGGAAAACCAGTCCTATGGAGGAGGACGTGGTAGTTCTAGAGGCAGGGGGAGCCAAAGAGGCCGTGGCTCATGGCAAAGGAACCAGCAAGTAAATAGCAGCACAGAATGCTATTATTGTGGAAAGCCTGGACACAAGGAGAATACATGCTATAAAAAGCAGAATGACATCAAAAGTGGGAAGTTGCAGCAAAGCAACTATGCATCATTAAGTGGGCATGGTGACGACAGAAATGAGCATCTTTTTGTGATGCAGCATATGGTTAACTCCATGTCAGGAGATGCTGCAGCTTGCAATGATGTTTGGTATGTTGATTCAGGTGCCTCTAACCACATGACCAGTCATGGTGAGTGGTTTCATGATGTCAGAAATTTGGATAAGCCAGGTTATGTTGAAACAGGTGATGATACTGCGCACCCAATTACGCAGGTTGGTAAAGTGCCATTGGCTATGCAAGATGGCAAAACAAAGTACTTGGCAGATGTACTTCATGTTCCAAAAATCACTAAGAACCTGGTTTCAGTTGGCCAGATGGTTGAGCAAGGTCTGCAGGTTAGATTTAACCCTGATGGATGCTTCGTTGAGGACTTGAAAAATAAGTGCCGCTTGGTTGCGAAAGGCAACAAAAATGGCAGAATGTTCACCTTGGATGTTGATATGCCTGAGGTGAAAGCTGCTATGTTTGCGCATGGGAGAGGTGTCATTGCAGATATTGAGATATGGCACAAGCGCATTGGGCACGTGAATATACAAAGGCTGAAATCTATGCAAACGAAAAACATTGTTGCAGGTTTGCCTAAATTCAGAGTTGAGGGAATGCAAAAGGTATGTGAAGCATGCAAAATGGGTAAGCAGGCCAGACATGCATTTCCCAAAAATGCTAAGGTGAGCAGAAGACCTTTGGAAGTGATCCATTCAGATGTTTGGACAACCAAAGCTGCTTCTATTGGTGGATGCCATTATTATGTGACGTTTATTGATGACTACACTAGGAAGGTGTGGATTTATTTTATGAAGCACAAAAGTGAAGTGTTCAGCCATTTCAAGGCTTTTAAGGCCATGGTTGAAAAAGAGAAAGGTGTGCATATTAAAGTGCTAAGATCTGATGGAGGGGGAGAGTACTTTTCAGAAGAATTTTGTGAATATCTGAAAGAACAGGGAATTCAAAGGAAGTACTCATGCAGGTCTACCCCTCAGCAGAATGGGGTTGCAGAAAGGAAGAACAGGCATATTGCAGAAGTAGGACGGGCGATCCTAAATGAGAAAAACATGCCTGATTATTTTTGGGCTGAAGCAGTAGCAACTGCTGTTTATATTATGAACAGAACCCCCACTGCAGCTGTCCATGGCATGACGCCTGAAGAAATGTATACAGGCCAAAAACCAGATATTTCTCACTTGAAGGTATTTGGTTGCATAGCGTATGTTCATGTTCCTGATGAGAAGAGAACAAGCTGGATCCAAAGGCAGAAAAATGCATCTTTATTGGATATGCTCAGCACCAGAAAGGGTATCGCTGTTATAACCCTTCCACTCGCAAAATGCAAGTGAGCAGAGATGTTGTTTTTGATGAAATGAGCAGCTGGTATGCACCAACTGTTATGGTAGGAGATGCAGATGCAGGAAATGGGAATGCTGCAATAAATGCAGAGCAGCAATCTCAAGCCTTGAGTGGACCCAGAGAGTCCTCTACTAGTGGATCTAATGCATGGACAGGGAGATTGAGATCTAGTGAATCGTCACATGGCAGTCCTGATAGTGTTGTGCAGGTAACACATAAGGGAAAAGAAAAAGTGGACCATACTCCAGTGTTTGATGTGTCTGCTGGTAGCTCTCATGTTGATGGAGAGTCAAGCGGCTCTGAAATGAGCCTTGATGAGGAACTTGGGATTCCTTCTGTTGTTACACCTGGTGCAAGGAAAAGCAGGCATGATTTAAAGACTCCTGCAACTGATCCAGTTGTACGGAGGTCCACTCGTATTAAGTATCCAGTTGACAGGCTGAGATATGATGGGTATACAGCACATCACTATGCTTATATGGTCAAGGTTCTAGAGGAGCCAGAGCCCACATGTTTTGAGGATGCAGCAGGGCATAAAAATTGGGAAGCAGCTATGGATGAAGAGATGGCTGCCTTGGATGCAAACCACACTTGGGATTTGATGCCTTTGCCTCATGATAAGAAGGCTATTGGCTGCAAGTGGGTTTACAAAGTAAAGCACAATGCTGATGGGTCTGTTAGCAGGTACAAGGCAAGATTGGTTGCCAAAGGTTTTGCACAGACATATGGAATTGACTATGAGGAAACTTTCAGCCCAGTTGCAAGGATGGCAACCGTGAGAGCAGTAATTGCTATGGCTGCTGCAAAGGGATGGTCTTTGCATCAGATGGATGTGAAAAATGCCTTCTTGCATGGTGACTTGCAGGAAGAGGTTTATATGATGCAGCCAGAAGGTTATGAGGATAAAGCACACCCCGATTTTGTATGCAGGTTGCGCAAGGCCTTGTATGGCTTAAAACAGGCGCCGAGGGCATGATCAGACAAGATAGGGCAATATCTTGTCACTATTGGATTTCAGATTTCCAATTCAGATTTTTCACTTTATGTGAAAAGGACAAATAGAAGGATTGTGCTTATAGTCATCTATGTTGATGACTTGATTATTACAGGTGATAGTGATGCAGACATTCATGAAGTGAAGCTGCTGTTGAAGCAGAAATTTGAGATGAAGGATTTGGGAGAGCTGCGTTACTTCTTGGGCATTGAGGTTATTAGATCCCCGAGTGGGATATGGCTGTTGCAAAGGCAATACGGTTTGGACATGCTGTCCAAATATGGGATGACAGGCTGTAAGCCTATCTCTGTTCCATTGGAGCAGAATGTGAAGCTCAATGCAGAGTCAGGTGAGCTTCTTGAAGATATTACTATGTACAGGCGCATAGTAGGTAGCTTGATTTACATGACTATAACCAGACCAGATTTGAGCTATGCTGTGGGGCTGGTGAGTCAGTTTATGCAGGCACCGAGGAAGCCACATTTGGATGCGGCTAGGCGCATACTGCGGTATGTGAAGTCCACATTGCATTATGGACTGTTTTATCAAGCTGGGTGTGCATTACAGGTACATGGATACACAGATGCTGACTGGGCTGGTAGTGTCTCAGACAGGAGATCTACTAGTGGTTTTATGTTTTCCCTTGGGAGTGGTGCCATCAGTTGGAGCAGCAAGAAGCAGCCAACAGTTGCCTTGTCGAGCACAGAGGCTGAGTACAGGGGTGCAGCAATGGCTGCATGTGAGGTAGCTTGGTTACGGAAGCTACTTGCAGATATGGGACAGTCAGTTCATGCAGCAGTTGTCATTTATTGTGACAACATTAGCAGCATCATGCTTGCTAATAACCCAGTTTATCATGCTAGAACGAAGCACATTGAGGTGCATTATCACTTTGTGAGAGAGAAGGTTCTAGCTGGTGAGATTGATCTTGTCTATGTCAGCACTGAGGAGCAGGTGGCTGATATTTTTACGAAGGCATTGGGTACCGAGAAGCTTCGCAGATTTAGGAGCTTGCTTGGTGTACGTGAGATGGATTTGAGCTTGAGGGGGAGTGTTGAGATATCAAGCTCTATCCCCGACATATCTCCTGGATGACTATCATTTATGTCACCGTCTATGTTAGTTGTACTCGTGGTGTAGTTAGACTACCACGTATGTTTTTGGTTTGGGTTCACATATGAACCACGTATTCTAGGTTTTGACATATAGGGTATTTCCCTCTTCTATTGTATTGTTGGTGTGTGCAAAAGTGAAGAAAGGCTTCACCCTCCAACCTTGTGTCCTCTCTCTTTTGTGTGTTGTGAAGAAAGCTGAACTTGAGTCTCCTATCTCTCTCCCTCTTTCTTTACATCGACAAGTATTTTGCATATCTGGCATACATGAAGTCCAATGCAGATCATACTCTCTACTACAAAGTTTAAGGGGAAGACATTACTAATGCACTTTTGTATGTGGATGATCTGATTGTGACAGGAAGCAAGGATAGCTTCATCAAAACACTGAAACAAGACTTATCCACAGAGTTCAACATGAAAGATCTTGGACTTATGCACTATTGTCTTGAAATTGAGTTCTGGAGAGATTCAAATAGCACATTCATGAGTCAACTCAAGTATGTTGACAGTCTCCTAAAGAAGTTTCATATGGGAGATTGCAAGATTGCAGCCACTCCCATGGAACAGAGTTTGCAACTTACTAAAGATTCAGAAAACGCTATAGTCAATGATAGATACTACATGCAGCTCATCGGATCTCTTATATATCTGACAATCATACCGCCAGATATTTGTTATGAAGTAAGCTCACTAGCACAGTTTATGGCAAATCCAAAACAGTCTCACTAGAATGCAGCCAAAAGAGTCTTGAGATACATCAGAGGTACAAGTCAGAGGTACAAGACAGTTTGGGATAGAATATAGAGGAAGTCATCCACGGTTGCATGGATACTGTGACAGTGACTATGCCGGTGATCATGAGACTAGGAGATCCACACACGGATATGCATTTTTCCTTGGTCAAGGTGCTATATCATGGTTGTCAAACAAACAACCAACTGTTTCTTTGTCTTCGACTGAAGCAGAATATAGAGCACTCACTGCAGGTGCATGTGAGGCTATATGGCTCAGAAGACTATTGTCAGAAACAGATTACTTTGATGAGTCAAAGCCAACAACAAATATACTGTGATAATCAATCGGCTCAAGAATTGGCCAAAAATCTAGTATATCACTCCGGGACAAAGCACATTAATGTCAGAGAGCACTTCATTAAAGAAAGAGTGTTACTTGGTGACATCACACTGCAGCATTGTGATAGCAAAGAAAAAGTTGCAGACATCTTTACCAAACCACTTGATAAAGAGCTTTTTGAGAAACACCGATTAGCTCTTGGTTTGACGCAGAGGAAGGACATTCCCATTAAAGGGGTGTGATGGAATGTAATTCTCAGTCTTCTTCGATTCCCCAGAATCATCATCTTGAGGGAAGGCCTACTTCATGATGTTGATCTTGAGGGAAGGTGTTGAGAGTTCACGCTCAACATCATGTGATCATGTGTGCATAGCACCATCACGTGATCATATGTGCATAACACTAACCTTATAGAGTGCTATAAAGGAAAGGGTTAGATCCCCTAACCCCAACCCTAAATGGGTTTGTATATATTCTATTTTTTCAACTAAATCTAGTGTACAGTTAGTCATTTGTGGTGTGCTCTCTAGTTGTGCCCTCTCTCCTCATCTCCACTCTTCTCCTCTCCCCTCTTCATATTTTGTCATGTGCCTCAGGATCTATGGAGTGCTCTAAGGTGGATGGAACCCGTGTGGAAACATGATGAAGAGAGTGCTCATGACATGTACCTCAAGTCAGTTAGGTTCCAAGATAGATTATAGCTTGGACTCATAAACAAAATCTTGAGTGAATGTGCATTTCTCACTTGTACTCAACAATACATGATGGGCCTCTTATATAGAGGGTGCCCTTTGAATATTCAACATCTGTGGGATCCTCTAATCCACATCTCTCCTTGTGGATATTCTTAATCCACATCTCCACATCATGTAGGCCACATCCTAGGGTGGCTACTTTAATTCTTTCCTTATCACATACCTTTGCCTCTAATTATGTGCTCATGCCACCACAACTCTCAACACCTCCCCTTGGTGCCATGATTCTTTGTCTACTGCAAGGTGGTTATATGTGAGTTACAAAGTGCAATCCTCCCCTGGGTGCTTACATGGCTACTCTCAGGTGGTCAGGTTGTTTTACAAACATATGGGCTGAAGGTGGCAAGGATGTTGCTTCTCAATATTTGATGTTGATGTCATTGTCTTCTTTGCTTGACGTAGCTTGATGTATGATGCTTTGTTCTACCATGTGCCTTAATGCTTTATGTGTGGATGCCATGATTTGTGCTATGGTCATATCATGCACTTGTGCTTTTGGCATGCTTTGTGCATTCATACGTTGCTTTTCCATTTGTTGCAAAGGTCTTACCAATTGATTTCTTCAATATTGGAAGTTTCTAATTGCTAGCAATGATTCTAATTTAACAAGCATGTAGAGCTTGAAAAGACGATCAGTTTTTCTTTTTGGAGCATGTCCAAATTCCTCTTGTATTGCAAGTTACAGCTTGGCAAAGTTTTTGTGAAGAGAGGGCCTTGATGATGTGGCATAGGGATTCACATGTTGAATTCCAAACTATGCTTGGTAGGGGCTATAGGCTTAGTTGGCACTGTCGTGATGTGGTAATCCTTTAACCCCAATTGCATTAACCAAAGGTTTAACCAAAGCTTTGAAACCTTGCTGAAGAAGCTCTTGCAGAACGTCGCTTGCGGGTTCTAGGGATTTCAGGTTTTTATGGGTCATCAACGCACACGCTTTTCTTGGAGATTGTTTGCACAGGATCTCTCCTCCTTGTGGATCATCAATGCACAAACTATGTGGCCAAATCCAATTCATACATGCAGGCACAGCTGTGGCAGAGAGCTTTGTTGGTGTAGGAGAAATTAAGGAGGCTGGTTGCAGCTGGGTAGCCTATACAAAGTAGTTGGTTGGTGGACTGGAACCACGGGCTGTTGTTGAAGGAGCATTGGAAATGTTTGTTGTGAATCACATTGAGGTGCATTACCACTATGTGTGGGAGAAGGTTCTAGTAGGTTTTATTGATCTAGTGTTGTGGTAGTTGACATATTCACGAAGGCATTGGGTGCAGAGAAGTTGCGTAAGTTCAGAGACCTACTTGGTGTGTAGGAATTGGGATTGAGCTCGAGGGGGTGTTGAGATATCAAGCTCCACTTGTGATATGCCAGGGTGACCGTTGTGCATTTATGTCACTAATTTGTTAGCTGCAGATGCTGTTGGTACACCGCCCATGAATAATAGCTAGATGACATCTATCTTTATGTACTCTAGTTAGTGGCTCAGCTAGTATGCCACCTAGGTTAGCTGAGTTTGGTTTGAAATCCACATATAGGGTTGATCTATTCCTTTTGTACTAAGAGAGAGAGTTCTTTTGGCTTTCACAACCAAGAAGAGGAAAACTGTTTTCAACCTCCACCTTTGTATGTATTCCCCCATTGTGTATGTGAGAAAGCTGCAAGTGAGACTCCTTACTTCTCTCCCACTCTCTGTGCTGGAGGAAATGGGCTGGATCTCCCCTACCATTATATTTGGGAAGTTCCCATTTTCCCAAGGGGCTCCTGCCTTGATTGTTATTATTTCTGCAATTAAAGAAATTATGAGCCTCTACATCGAGGTCAAGATCCCCATCATCATTGCCGCAAGTGCATCCAACCATGTTGTGGCATGGAGATTTAGGGTTCAGAGATTAGGGTTTATGGTTTCAAGGGCTTGAATTAGGATTTAGGGTTTGGGTATTGGGGGTTAGGGTTTAGGGTTTAAGGTTTAATTAATTTTTTGAATAGGATCTAAAGTTGTAAATGATTAATAAAGTAGATTATTGAGAAGAGACTAATGCTCTTTATAATGGTTGTTACAGAAAGGAAACTCACAAAGGAGATGGCTACAAAATTTTTTCCAATGATGGAGGTGATTCTATGTTGCAAAAGAGAAGTAGTTGCATTTGCTACAATCCATGAAAGTGATCCAAATTCTATTTGTCACTTTAGAAGACTTGGCAAAGATAAGGTGGCGATTATCGTATCAAGGAATCTTAGTGCACATGTTGAGCTAAAGCATAAGTGTGGGGATATGGAAATCCTTGGAGATGTTATGCCCTATAATACTTCCAACAAAGCATTTATTGCATGGGACAGAGATGAGACTTATCCAACACATGTCATCAGGAATACAAAGTGCATATATTTGGATTTTAGAGTGGGAGATATTTTACAAATGTTATCATTTGCAAATAAGAATGTAGTAGAAGGTCAAGTCTTGGGATTTGAACAAGTGAAACACTAGACATTTGCGCAGATGAGAACTCAAAAAGTTACTGATGATGGTATGGATGATAACTCAATCTCATTGGATGGTCCCTACTATGAGGTAGGTAAGGATTTGACTAAGAAGAGGAAAACTGTTTTCTGCCTCCACCTTTGTGTGTATTCCCCCATTGTGTATGTGAGAATTCATTTTAGAAAATAGAAAACTCTAGAGGATATCCTCAAGAAACTGAGAACTATGAAACAAAAAGATCTTATGGTTGATTATTATTCTTAGATGTTTAGAAACTTCAACAGAAGACTAACAGCAAACCAACAACACACCCAGGAGAAAATGGGGGTTACTTTTGCAAAGGATTAAACAAAGAGCTGAGAACTGTAGTAGCTGGAAGGGACCAGCTTGGAGGGAAAAATGACTTCAATAATATGGTACAAGCAGCCCAATGAGCAAAAAGGAGACTTGGTATAGTATCAAAGTCCAAGAAGACAAAGAAGAAAAAGCATTCAGATTCACAATCAAATTCAGATACGTACACCGATAGTGAAGCAGAAGAAGACACTGATGAAGAAGAAGCTACCTCATTAGAAGAAGACGAGGATGATGATGAATATTCCAAGAAGAAAAAGAAAGAGCGGAAGCAGAAGAAAAAAGAAAAATCCACAGCAAAAAAGATAGTAGATAAAATCTCCAAGCTGGAGAAAATGATCAAGGTACAGCTTCAAAGCTTGAAGCCACCACGTCAAGCACCACATCCCCAAAAGATTCCATGTGAATTTTGCAAGAAAGATAACCATGACAAAGAGAGATGTTGGTACAACCCCAACTATAGAGGGAGGGTACCACCTTATGTACAACAACAACACAATCAAGAGCCAGTTGTTCTTGCCACTCAAGTAGCAGTAGCAAGGCCAGCCCAACAAAGATATCCAAATGTAGCCCCTAGAAGGAAAATTCAGCAATAATGGGAAAATCAACAACAACAATAGCAAGGACAAAAACCCAGGCATGCGCTTCTTGTGGCATTGATGGTGGCGATAAGCAAGGCCCACAATGTGAAATTTGGTGTAAACATTGTGGGGAAAGACGTATGCAAATTATCCATTATGATGGGAGAAACAATCAAAATGGTCAAAAACAACAACCTCCATGAGTAATTATGGTATATATAGCTCCTCATAATCTAGATAACAGTTACAACAATCAGTAAAGTTAAAATACTATTCATGCATTAGCAATTACAAGGTCAAAAAATACAAGGCCTCTACAAGGATTGGGAGAAACACAACGAGACAATGCCAAGGCAATGGATTGGCCTAATCAAAATGAGATAAGAAACAAAGCATTGCAACAAGTACTTGCCAACAATGCTTCCTAGGATGTCAGGAAAGAGCATCACATTAACAAAGGAAAAGGGATCAGTCAATATAAATAGATACAATAGCAGTACGTGCACAACAAACCAAAGATGACAACCAGGCTAAAGCTCCTCAAAGCAATCACAATCCATCAGAACATATTGCAATAGATAAAAACTACATATAAAAAGCTTCCTCAGAACACAACACATCTACAAAATAGCATATGCATTCTACAATCGGAACAGGGTCGAAAACACCAGAAAGGCAAAACACAGATATAACCGCAGAACCTCAAGATGTGCTACATTCCACCATAGCAGAAAAAATTCAGATACTTGTGACAACAGAAAATAAATAGAAAGAATACATCAATACAAAACAAGAAGACCATACACTCTTTTACCAAAAGCTTATGGAGTCCCAAGTTCAAATGACCAGTTATTGAACTTGGTCCCGGCCTTCAAATATCAAATTTGCAAGGGATTACTAACAAAAGAGTCAGTTTATGCAAAGATTATAAAGCAAATGATGATGAAGAAGAGACTCCAGACATATATACATCTACAATTGAAGATCTGGACTATCAAGTACCACTCATTAATGTCATATACAAAAGGCAAAAATTTCTAGAAGTTTTAGTTGATGGAGGTTCAGGTGTGAATATCGTATTAGAGGATATATTTTAAAAATTTTGCTATAATGAGCTGGTTCCAGTACCATTCCAAGTGAGGATGGCTGACCAAAGAAGAATCCAACCTCTTGGAATCTTGAGAGGGCAAGGAATTACAATCATGGGTATGACATTCACAGTTACATTTGTGGTACTTAGAATGGAGGAAAAAGATTCTACTTACACCATGCTATTGGGTAGGCCATGGTTGAGAGCTGCCAAAGTCAAGCAAGATTGGGGCTCAGAGAGAATCATTATTAGGAAGGGAAAAAAAAATATCAAAGTCAACTTATCTTCTACAAAATGTTTTCCCAGAAAAACACAGCCACTAGAAGCAGAGGGCATAAATATGGTTTCTGGTATTGATGAAGATGAGGAAGAATTTTTTCTCAAAAGGAACCCCACTATCTTCCCTATTTTTGAAATTAATGTTGTGAAGATTATTGATCAATATGTTGACCCGGATGAACAAAAACAGCAGTCCAACACACTTCCAGCTGCTCTAGGACAAAACAGAATCAGAACACAATTAGAAAAGCTTCTGACAATGGAATTTATAAAAAAAATATATAAATGTAGACAACATCGATGCAAAAAGATCTCTTGCTTCTACATCACCAGAACAAGCAATGCAAGAAGCAAAAATTCAATTTGAAGAGCAAATGCAAAGGAGTGCTAGGATAAGACAAGATGACTTGGAAGAAATGAATTTGGGAGACAATGACAACTCACAAATAGTCATGGTGAGTACAAATCTTCCCCCACCATTCAAAGTGGCTCTCAGAAAGTTATTAGGCTAGTACAAGGACATTTTTGCATGGCATTACACTTATATGAAGGGGGTAGATCCATCATTCTATCAACATAGAATAAATCTAAAGATTGATGCAATACCAATCATTCAAGGGAGATATAGAATGAATCCAAATTATGCCATGTTGGTAAAGGAGGAAATTGAAAAGTTGCTAAGGGTTGGTTTCATTTATCCCCTAACACATGTGACGTGGTTGTCTCCAATTGTTATTGTTCCAAAGAAAAATGGGAAACTGAGAATATGTTTTGATTAGAGAAAGTTGAATGTAGCAACCATCACTAATCCATTCCCTCTTCCATTTTGTGATTCATTGCTTGATGCTGTGGTTGGACATGAGATTTATAGCTTTTTAGATGGTTTCAATGGGTATAACTAGATCAAAATGGCTCCAAAAGACAGAGATAAAACTGCATTTGTAACAGAATGGGGTGTATTTGCATCCAATGTCATGACCTTTGGATTGAAAAATGCACCACCCACTTTCCAAAAATATATACAAGAGGTATTCGCAAAGTACTTGACCTCATTCATGAAGGTATTTCTAGATGACTTCTCAGTATTTGGAAAAAAGATAGATCATTTGCATCACTTTTCATTATGCTTTGCTAAATGCAGATTTGCTAGTCTGAGCTTAAACCCAACAAAATGTGATTTGTCTGTTAGTAGAGGTATTCTACTGGGACATATTATCTCACAACAAGGCATGGAGATTGACCCTAACAAGGTCTCAACAATCCAGAGTGCTAAAGCTTCAAAAAATGTCAAGAAACTATAGAGATTCATTGGCCAAAATAAAATGGCACTACACATTTTTGAGATACCTTGCTGATATCTGTTATCCTCTCACTAAACTCACAAGGGATACTGAACCATTCATCTGGGACACTCCTCAAGATCAAGATTTCAACATTCTAAATAAGATACTGATGGTTGCTCTCGGGGGGGTCACTATGTATAAACCCTCTATACCACGTGCGTTCAAGGCCTATTTCTAAAATCCCTTATCTGTAAATTTTTCATTAATAAAATGTACCCCTTTTCTATACAAATCTGTAAATTTTTCCCAAAACTATTTTAAATAGTCCCTTATGTATATTTATTTCTGTAAATTTTAGAAATAAAAAATATCCTTCTGTTGAACTCACGTGATAGGGTTACATATGATGAGTGACCCCCCCGAGTGGTTGCTCCTGTATTACAGCCTCCTGATTGGTCTCTTCCTTTGTCGATGCATTAGATTCAGCAGTGGGAGTAGTCCTCCTGTAACAGCAATCACCTAAATGGTTCATACCTATATATGATGCAAGCAGAATCCTGACAAAGCATGGAAAGAACTATGCAACAATAGAAAGAGAAGTGTTTGGTATGGTGTATGCTTTGAATAAATTCAGACATTATCTTTTAACTAACAAAGTACATTTTCATGTCGATCACTAGGCTTTAATTTACTTGGTCAACAAACAGCATCTAACATGAAGATTAGCAAGATGGATGCTATTGTTGCAAGAGTTTGACTACACAATTGTCCATAGACCAGGGAAATAGCATGCAATTGCAGATTATCCAAGCAGGCTGCAGTCAAGAGAGCCTTCGTGACAGGTATACCAGATGAACTTCTGATACAAATTTGTTCATGGTAAGAATTGATGAGCAGCCAAACTAGTATGACAAAATGTTATTTTTCCTCACTGATGGACTAAACCCAGAAACAATGAATCAAGATCAAAGAAAGAAGTTAGTGTTGCAAAGCAAACCTTTTCTTATCATTGCTGGAGTGTTATACAGAAGGGGCATTGATTAGGTCATCAGGAGATGTGTCCAGAAGCACATGAAGGTACATGAGGAGGTTACTTCTCAAGAGATATTATAGGCAAGAAAATCTTGCAAGCTGGATTATGGTGGCCCACAGTGTTATAAAGGATGCCCGCAATTATGCAAAATCATGCCTACCTTGCCAAAGAGATGATAGACCAATGGATAGTGATAGGATGCCACACCAACCCATCCTTCCATTGGGTCCATTTCAAAAGTGGGTATTGGACTTTATTTGACCAATCAAGCCTCTAGCAAAATATTCAAGCAATCAATATATACTTGGTGCTACTGATTATTGCACAAAATGGGTAGAGACTATTGCATTCAAAACACATAAAGCTAGAACAGTTGTACATTTTCTCTACCATAATATTGTTACCAGATTTGGTGTTCCAATTGAGATTATATCTGATAGAGGGACCCATTTAATAAACAAAACTTGTATCAGAAAGATGACAAAAATGCACATGACGTTGCACAAAAAGTCTACAGCATATTACCCACAAGCCAATGGTTTGGCTGACAGTACAAACAAGTTAATGAAAAAGGTTTATAGAAGAACCATTGTTGATCATCTAGAGGATTGGGATCAGCATTTAGACTCGGTACTTTGGGCACTGAGGATAGCACACAAGATAGCCACATGATTTACACCTTTTAGGCTAGTGTATGGATGTGAGGTAGTAGTACCCATGGAATTTATTGCAGGAAGTCTCAGAGTAGCAATTGACAACAAACTTTCCCTAGAAGACTCCATTAATGCAATATTGGAGCAACTTTTACAATTGGATGATGATATATTGATAAGCTCTCACACAGTTGATATTATTCAAAGAAGAAGAGCAACATGGATAAATAGAAACATAAAGTTTAAGCTTTTTGAAAAGGGAGATTTAGTGTTGATGTTCAACACCAAACTGGGAAAAATGCTAGGAAAATTCAAACTCAGATATGATGGTCCATTCAGGGTAATTGAGGCATATGAACAAGGGACATTTCTTCTCTCAGATCTCCATGGTAATACATTTGACAAACTAGTAAATGGCTTCAGACTGAAACCATACATTGAAGATCATACAATAGAGGCAAAAATAAGTACAATTTGCCTGCATGATTCTGTATATACAACAGAATATTTTCACTCTATTTCAACATTTCAGGTTACCACAGTACCAAGCATCTCCAAACTATATGTATATCACATAGACAAGGACCTACAGAAGAAAGTCACAAGGATTCAAGATATTACAACTGTTCAGTCTATAGAAAATCAAAGAAGAACTATCTACAGTGATTAATGAAGAAAATAATGCAATATCATAAATATTTTACACACTGACTGATGGAAGAAATCAAGAGCAATAACAGAAGAGCACTATGCAAAGCAATAGTAACAAAGATTACTCCAAAAGTAGTAGCAACAACGAACATCTCTCCGCTATGAAGATAGTGGGAGAGAGGGAAGGAGTCTCACTTGCGGCTTTCTCACATACACAATGGGGGAATACACACAAAGGTGGAGGCTGAAAACAGTTTTCCTCTTCTTATTTGTGAAGGCCAACAGAACTCAAGTACAAAGAAATAGAAGAACCCTATATGTGGGTCCCAAACCAAACTCAACTAACTGAGGTGGCATACTAACTGAGCCATGAACTAGTGTAGATAAGGATAGCTATCATCCAACTATTATTCATGGGCGCTATACCAACCGCATCTGTAGCTAACAAGTCGGTGACATAAATGCACAATGGTCACCCTGGCATATCGCGAGTGGAGCTCGATATCTCAACACTCCCCCTCGAGCTCAATCCCAATTCCTACACACCAAGCAGGTCTCTGAACTTGCACAGCTTCTCTGCGCCCAATGCTTTCGTGAATATGTCAGCTACCTAATCCTCTGTGCTGACATAAACTAGATCAATAAGACCTAGTAAAACCTTCTCCTGCACATAGTGATAATGCACCTCAATGTGCTTTGTTCTAGCATGATAGACTGGGTTATTTGCCAAGTGTATACTGCTCATGTTGTCACAATAAATGACAACTAGCCCATCTGTAGACTGATGCATATCATAGAGTTGCTTATGCAACCAAGCTACCTCACATGCAGCCATTGTTGCACCCCTGTACTCAGCCTCTGTGCTCGACAAGGCAACTATAGGCTGTTTCTTGCTGCTCCAAGTGATTGTAGCACTCCCAAAAGAGAACACATATGCACTAGTAGATCGTCTATCAAAAATACTACAGCCCAATCAGCATCAGTGTATCCATGCAACTGTATCTAAACCCCAGCCTCATAAAATAGTCCATACTGCAATGTGGACTTCGCATACCTGAGTATGCGTCTAGCCACATCCAAATGTGGTTTCCTTGGAGCCTGCATAAATTGACTTACCAATCCAACAGCATAGCTTAAATCTGGCCTGGTAATAGTCATATAAATCAAACTTCCTACTATGCATCTATACATAGTAGGGTCTTCCAGAAGCTCACCTGCATCTGTGCTTAGCTTCACATTCTGCTCCAAAGGAACTGAAATAGGCTTACAGCCTGTCATCCCATATTTGGACAGCATGTCCAATCCATACTGCCTCTGCAAGAGCTGTATCCCACTTGGTGATCTAATCACCTCAATGCCCAAGAAATAACGCAGCTCTCCCAAATCCTTCATCTCAAACTTCTGCTTCAATAGCATTTTCACATGAAGGATATGTTCATCACTATCACCTGTGATGATCAAATCATCAACATAAATGACAAGCAGCACAATACCTTTCTCTGTTTTTCTCACATAGAGTGAGAAATCTGCCTTGGAGATCTGAAAGCCAATAGTTACAAGATACTATCCTATCTTTTTAGACCATGCTCTAGGTGCTTGATTCAAGCCATACAAGGCTTTCTTCAACCTGCAAACAAACTAAGGATGAACAGCATGAAATAACCTCCTAGTGGCTACTCCATAAAGACTTCTTCTTGCAAATCACCATGCAAGAAGGCATTCTTTACATCCATCTGATGTAAAGACCATCCCTTTGATGCAGCCATAGCAATGACTGCTCTTACAATTGCTATCCTTGCAACCGAACTGAATGTTTCTTCATAATCAATGCCATATGTCTATGCATACCCCTTGACAACTAATCTTGCCTTGTATCTGTTCACAGAACCATCTGCATTGTTCTTGATCTTATAAACCCACTTACAGCCAATTGCATTCCTGTCTTTAGGCAAAGGCACCAATTCCCATGTAGCATTTGCTTCCAAGGCATCCATTTCTTCATCCATGGCTTTCTCCCATTTTTCATTCCCCATGGCTTGCTCAAAAGAAGTGGGTTCTGGTTCCTATATCACCTTGACCATATAGGCATAGTGAATGGCTATAAATCCATCATATTTTAGCCTATCCACAGGATACCTAGCTCTGGTAGACCTACGCAAAATAGGCTCACTTCCAGGTACTCTCAAAACATCCCTGGTCTTCCTTACTCCAGGTGTAACAATAGAAGGAATACCCAACTCATCATCAATGCTCTATTCTGAGCCACTGGATTCACCATCCACATAAGAGTGACCTGCATTCACATCAAACATGGGCTGATCTACCTTCTCTTTTCCTTTTCGTGATACCTGCATACCACTATCTGCATTGCTTTCAAGAGATTCTCTTGATCTCAATCTGCATGTCCATGGTGAAGTATGTGAACCACTGCTAGAAGACACTGTAGGTCCACTGATATTTGTGATTGCTACTGTGAATTATGTGCAACATTACCATTTTGTGCATCTATATCAATCATCACATTTACTGGTTTATACCAGCTGCTCATCTCATCAAAAACATCTCTGCTCACTGTAAACATACGAGTAGAAGGGTTATAGCATCTATACCCTTTTTGCCACAGAGAATAACCAATAAAGATGCACCTTTTAGCTTTTGGATCCAACTTGGACCTCAACTCATATGGCACATGAACATAGGCAATGCAACCAAAAATTTTCAAATGAGAAATGTTTGGTTTCCTAACCGTATACATCTCCTCTGGCATCATGCCATGTATTGCTGCACTGGGAGTCCTGTTCATTATGTAAACTACTGTAGCAACTGCTTCAGCCCAATAATCTTGATGATTGTTGTCTTCTTCATCAATATCATGATCTCCATCCTCCTCCTATGCGATGTCATTATGCGCATCTTCCTCTTGGCTCATATGGTGATCTACATCTTCTTCGCTAGATTCATCAATTGGATCCGGCATTGGTAGTGGCATCTCCATATCCACATCTCGATCTTCAAAAATTTGCTTACTTCGTGGTGCAACTTGGATCACGTACCACCATCTTGGATCAGAACGATCCGGATGAAAAACCACCTATATTGAAGATGGGTGCCAAATGTCGTCAATTATATATATATCAATGGACTTTAAAAACGAAAGCTTCGACTAATTAAATCATTAGTATGCACCTGCTCACAGTGCTCGGGAAGAACAAAAGTATCACTTTCATTGGTCTAATGTTTGGTGGAGTCTATTGCAAAGAGACCGCTACTATCTTTTCTCACTGTCGCATGGGGCCCGTTGTAAGTAGTTCCAAACCATTTTACATCAAGAATGAAAATAGTAAATCGTCTGAAATCAATTTCATAGATGTCGCGTATGGTTCCACAATAATCCAACTGTGAGGAGAGAAGATTGGTATCCGAAGCACTTGCTCGGCTATCTTGTGTGAAGTTAGCCATGACTCCACAATCATACGTGACTCTCTTTGAATCGATGCGTTCCACGCGAAAATGTCGTCCATATGACCATAATATATGCACTGTACTTTTTGTACTGTAAAAGAGCATCATTAAAATAATGAAGATGCACCTATTTTATAGCATATATTGCCACAAATAATTACTTAATTACGTCAAGAGATAAGAAACTTACATGCACCATACATCCAGATGATAACTCTCGCTCGCGCTCGCTTATTGTCTCTCCATCACATTCGGCTTTACGTAGAGCCAGTTGTAGCCAATCAAGTGACATGTGAGTAGGGAGAAGATCTAGATCTCGTGGATATGGTTGTGATCGCCTGTACATTACTCTGAATCTCGTCCTTGCATTTATTCTTTCTACTTTGGCCACTTCATATCTCTCAATCCACTTCTGCATCTCAGGGCTATTGAGGATACAAAACTTATTGAATTTCTCCATTTGCTCTTCGCTCATCTTTCTTTCAATCCCTTTTCCTTGGGGAACCTTGCCAACGATGCGATCATCATCCTTGTTGTGCCAAGCTTGCGACATATCAGGATCCGTGGATGCAAGAAACTCTGTGATATATACTAATGACTCTTGCACAAGCCATCCCTCTACCATGCTTGCTTCCGGTCTTGCTCTTTGTCTTACAAACCCCTTTAAAGTTTTCATAAACCGCTCGAGAAAAAACATCCATCGACTATGAACGGTACCTGCTATAGCCACCTCATCAACTATGTGCACAAGCAAGTGGACTTGAGTTGTCATAATGATCGAGGGAAAGTGCTTCTCAAGCAAGCATACGGCTTCGATGGATTCCACCCTAGCCTTCTCGATGCTCGATATAGAGATCTCTTTTTGAGATATCCACCTATTTCACATGTCCATGCATATGTAAGATATTTGAGATATTTACCTATTTCACATGTCCATGAAGAAAATACATAATGCGATTTGATAGTAAGCATACCTCACAATACCACAGATCTTGAATATAGCATTTCTAACATCTTCTTGTAAGCACCCTTTTATTGTAATTGGGAGGATGAACTATCAAAGCAACAATGAAGTCATGTCAACAATATAACATAATAATAATTACACTAACACATCACTATTATCGGTACACTAATTCTACTTAGAATACCTGTAAGACCTTGTGCCAATCATGGGACTTGAGGCCACTAAGCTTATTGTCCTTTGAAAATGCTCCTTTCAAGCAATGCATGTACCCTGTTGGTGTTTGAAAAGAGGCAATGTCTACCTTGACCGCTGCCTCCTCCCTCGTAGAGAGGATCCACGTTGCTTTCGGGAGGACAACTTTTCCTGAAGCATGCACTTGGGGCCACAAACGAGACATCCTATTCATAGCACGCAAGTCTTCTCGCACTCCTCTCGAGTCCTTGGAACCAACCAAGTGTGCCCAAATAGTAGCCCCCACATTCTTGAAGATATGCATGGGATCCAAGAGATGATTGATTTGTAACTGACCCCAATAAGGAAGCTCGTGAAAGATTGATAGCCTCTTCATACCAGGAGGAGGTTCCTCTCCATTCACCCTCCAAGCTTGAATCCAATCACTTGCCTTCAAATATGATGGTGGTGGATCAAGCTGACCTCCACGTGCGAGATGGTCAAGCGGAAGGTATCGAGCATGACCTTCATAAACATTTTTCCTCATATGTTTGGAGTAGCGTGCAAGCGATTTCAGAGCCGGTCCACAAACAGGACAAGCATGGTACCCACTTGTAACAAGTCCTGCACGCATGCATGAATGTGTTAGTACAAGACATGCGTGCAAAAGAGAGTAAAAAAAGCATAATCCCTCATTGTACATGTAAAGACACAACCACGTACCTGCGCACTCTCCATATCCTGGGTAGTCATGCATGGTCCACATCAAGATACCCCTGACTAAAATATCATTGGTATGTCTAGGAGCTCTGGAAATATCAAAGACCTGCACTCCTCTCCATAATATCTGTAACTCCTCCATCAAAGGTGCCATGTACACATCCACTTTTTTTGCCTTGTACTTTCCTGGCACAAGTAGTGCAAGCATGAGGTGTCCCTTTTTTATTGTTAGCCATGGTGGGATATTGTAATTCACCATGATTATGGGCTATGTCGACCAAGATGTCGAGCGTAACCCGAAAGGATTCATGCCGTCCATGGCTAGCCCAAGATGTAAGTTGCGTGGCTCCCTCGCAAAGTCCGTCCACTGATTATCTATGTGCTTCCAAGCTGCACAATCTGTGGGAATCCTCAATGTGTCATCAGTGGACCGATGAGATGCATGCCATGTCATCAACTCCGCTATGGATTTGCATCGAAACATGTGTTGTATTCTTGCAATTATGGGAAAGTGTCTCAAGACCTTTACCGGTATCCGCTCACCCTACAAGTCATCTCTATATCGTTGTTCCCCACACTTTGGACAACTAGCCAAATCTCCATGCTCACTACCAAAGAGAATACAATCATTACGGCAAGCATGGATGGTATCATAATCCATACCCACCATTGTTAGCATCTTTTTCGCTTCATCTCTTGATGCAGGCATGGTATTTGGTGCAGGCAACATCTTCTGGAGCAACCTATGACAAAGACAGTATCCAAATGATGATTCTCAAAACAAACAATATACAAATAATGAGTCAAATTAATGCAAGGGCTTGTGATGATAGTGGGAGGGAGGGAAGAAGTCTCACTTGAGGCTTTCTCACAATCACAATGGGGGAATAGACACAAAGGTGGAGGCTGAAAACAGTTTTCCTCTTCTTAGTTGTGAAAGCCAAAAGAACTCTAATACAAAGAAAATAGAAGAACCCTATATGTGGGTCTCAAACCAAACTCAACTAACTAAGGTGGCATACTAACTGAGCCACAAACTAGAGTAGATAAGGATAGCTATCATCCAGCTAGTATTCGTGGGCGGTGTACCAACCGCATCTCTAGCTACAAGTCGGTGACATAAATACACAACGGTCACCCTGGCATATCGCGAGTGGAGCTCGATATCTCAACACTCCCCCTCGAGCTAAATCCCAATTCCTGCACACCAAGCAGGTCTCTGAACTTGCCCAGCTTCTCTGCGCCCAATGCTTTTGTGAAGATGTTAGCTACCTGATCCTCTGTGCTGACATAAACTAGATCAATAAGACCTAGTAACACTTTCTCCCGCACATAGTGATAATGCACCTCAATGTGCTTTGTTCTAGCATGAAAGACTGGGTTCTTTGCCAAGTGTATATTGCTCATGTTGTCACAATAAATGACAACTGGCCCATCTGTAGACTGATGCATATCATAGAGTAGCTTATGCAACCAAGCTACCTCACATGCAGCCATTGCTGCGCCCCTGTACTCAGCCTCTGTGCTCGACAAGGCAACTGTAGGCTATTTCTTGCTGTTCCAAGTGACTGCAGCACTCCCAAAAGAGAACACATACCCACTGGTAGATCGTCTATCAGAAAATACTAACAGCCCAATCAGCATCAGTGTATCCATGCAACTGTATCTGAACCCCAGCCTCATAAAATAGTCCATACTACAATGTGGACTTCACATACCTGAGTATGCGTCTAGCTGCATCCAAATGCGGTTTCCTTGGAGCCTGCATAAACTGACTTACCAACCCAACAGCATAGCTCAAATCTGGCCTGGTAATAGTCATGTAAATCAAACTTCCTACTATGCGTCTGTACATAGTAGGGTCTTCCAGAAGCTCACCTGCATCTGCGCTCAGCTTCACATTCTGCTCCAAAGGAACTAAAATAGGCTTACAGCCTGTCATCCCATATTTGGATAGCATGTCCAGTCCATACTGCCTTCACAAGAGCTGTATCCCACTTCGTGATCTAATCACCTCAATGCCCAAGAAATAACGCAGCTCTCCCAAATCCTTCATCTCAAGCTTCTGCCTCAATAGCATTTTCACATGAAAGATATCTTCATCACTATCACCTGTGATGATCAAATCATCAACATAAATGACAAGCAGCATAATCCCTTTCTTTGTTTTTCTCACATAGAGTGAGAAATCTGCCTTGGAAATCTGAAAGCCAATAGTGACAAGATACTGTCCTATCTTGTCAGACCATGCTCTAGGTGCTTGCTTCAAGCCATACAAGGCTTTCTTCAACCTGCAAACAAACTCAGGATGAATAGCATGAACATAACGTGCTGGCTGCTCCATAAAGACCTCTTCTTGCAAATCACCATGCAAGAAGGCATTCTTTACATCCATCTGATGTAAAGACCATCCCTTTGATGCAGCCATAGCAATGGCTGCTCTTATGGTTGCCATCCTTGCAACTAGGCTGAAAGTTTCTTCATAATCAATGCCATATGTCTGTGCATACCCCTTGACAACTAATCTTGCCTTGTATCTATTCACAGAACCATCTGCATTGTGCTTGATCTTATAAACCCACTTACAGCCAATTGCATTCTTGTCTTTAGGCAAAGGCACCAATTCCCATGTAGCATTTGCATCCAAGGCATCCATTTCTTCATCCATGGCTTTCTCCCATTTTTCATTTCCCATGGCTTGCTTAAAAGAAGTGGGTTCTGGTTCCTGTATCACTTTGACCATATAGGCATAGTGAATGGCTGTAAATCCATCATATTTCAGCTTATCCATAGGATACCTAACCTTGGTAGACCTGTGCAAAATAGGCTCACTTCCAGGTGCTCTCAAAACATCCCTGGTCTTCCTTACTCCAGGTGTAACAACAGAAGGAATACCCAACTCATCATCAATGCTCTGCTCTGAGCCACTGGATTCACCATCCACATAAGAGTGACCTGCATTCACATCAAACATGGGCTGATCTACCTTCTCTTTTCCTTTTCATGATACCTGCGTACCACTATCTGCATTGCTTTGAGGAGATTCTCCTGATCTCAATCTACCTGTCCATGGCGAGGTATGTGAACCACTACTAGAGGACACTGCAGGTCCACTGATATTTTGTGATTGCTGCTGTGAATTCTGTGCAACATTACCATTTTGTGCATCTACATCAATCATCACATTTACTGGTTTATACCAGCTACTCATCTCATCAAAAACAACATCTCTGCTCACTGTAAACTTATGAGTAGAGGGGTTATAGCATCTATACCCTTTCTGCTGTAGAGAATAACCAATAAAGATGGACTTCTCAGCTTTTGGATCCAACTTGTACCTCAACTCATCTGGCACATGGACATAGGCAATGCAACCAAAAATTTTCAAATGAGAAATATCTGGTTTCCTACCAGTATACATCTCCTCTGGCATCATGCCATGTATTGCTGCAGTGGGAGTCCTGTTCATTATATAAACTGTTGTAGCAATTGCTTCAGCCCAATAATAATCTGGTAGATCTTTTTCATTTAGCATAGCCCGAGATACCTCTCTAATATGCCTGTTTTTCCTTTCTGCAATTCCATTTTGCTGTGGGGTATGACTGCATGAATATTGCTGCTTTATACCATGCTCCTGCAAGAACCTTGCAAACTCATTTGAGAGGTACTTTCCCCCTTCATCTAACCTTAGGCATTTTATTTGCAGGCCTGTTTCTTTTTCAACCATAGCTTTGAAAGCTTTGAAGTGCCCAAACACTTCACTTTTCTTTTTCATAAAATACACCCAAAGTTTTCTGCTGAAGTCATCAATAAATGTGACAAAATAGTGACAGCCACCAATAGATGCAGCTTTAGTAGTCCACACATCAGAGTGAATTAATTCCAATGGCTTTTTACTCTCTTGAACATGCCTAGGAAAAGGTTTCCTTGCCTGTTTACCAAATTGACAGGCTTCACAAACCTTGTGCATTTCTGCAACCTTGAATTTAGGCAATCCTGCAACAATATTTTGGGCTTGCATTGATTTAAGTCACTGTATATTAACATGACCAATGCGTTTGTGCCAGATATCAATATCTGTAACTACACCGGTCCCATGTGCAAACATTGCTGCACTCAATTCAGGCATGTCCGCATCCAACGTAAACATCCTGCCCTTCTTCTTTCCTTTTGCTATCAAGCGACCATTATTTTTCATATCCTCAACAAAGCATCCATGAGGATTAAATCTCACCTGCAAGACCTGCTCAACCATGTGACCAACAGAAACCAGGTTCTTGGTGATGTTCGAGACATGAAATACATAGACAAGTATTTCTTTTTCCCATCCTACATAGACAAAGGAATTTTGCCAATCTGCACAATAGGATGTGCAGTATCATCACCAGCCTCCACAAATCCTGGTTTTTCCATTTTCCTTGCATCCTGCATCCATTCAGCATGACCTGTCATGTGGTTTGATGCACCTGAGTCAACATACCACACATCATTGCTTTCTTCTGCACTTGTCACAGAATTTGCCATATGTTGCATCATAAACAAATGCTCATTTCTGTCATCACCCTGTCTACTAGAGGATGCATAATTGCCTTGCTGCAATTTTCCATTCATTATGTCATTCTGCTTTTTGTAGCAGTCTTTAGCCATATGCCCCATTTTACCACAGTAGTAGCATTCAACATTGTTGTTTGCATTTTGGCCTCTCTGCCATCCACCACGACCTCTTTGGCTCCCCCTGCCTCTAGAGTTACCACACCCTCCTGCATAGGACTGGTTTTCTTGCATTTGCTGCATATTCTGATTTCTACCATGGCCTGCAGCCTCCTCTACCCCTGCCTCTACCTCTGCCAGCATTTGAGTAGAAGACAATTTCTTTTGAAGTTCCTGCTGAAGAAGATGCACCACCATTTCTTTGCTCTTCAAAAATTAGAAGAGCAATCAACTCCTCGAAATCAGGAAATTTTTCACGGACGGCAATGGATGTCCGGAACTGTGCATAATCCTTTCCTAGACCATTCAAGGTCACAGAAACTAGATTGTCATCATCCATGTCATCATCCACTGGCGACCCAATGGAAGCAAGTGCATCCGCGATTTTCTTCACCTTCATGTGGTAGTCATTGATGCTCATATTTTCTCTCTGCACATTGTGCAGCTCCTGCTTGAGCTGCATTTTCTTGGCTTGCGTATTTGTGTTGTACATTTTTGCCAAAGTATCCCATGCCTCCTTTGGTGTACTTGCATCCTGAATATGCACAATCATGGAGTCCGAAATACTGATAGACAGCCAGTACATGTAACTTTCCTGGCTCTCTCATGCCATCCTTTGAATGCCTGCATTTCCTGTTGATTGGGAACATTAGGAAGAACAGGTTCTTCTTCATTTCCTGTAATGAACTCCCAATAGCCTTTTCCCATCAAGAAATTCATCATTCTAAACTTCCATGCCTGGAAGTTGTTCTTGTCAAGCTTTTCAGTGACAATCTGTGAAAGAGAATCAGATGCCATTATAGAACACTGCAAAATATTCTGTCACTGCAAAAAACACAGCTTTTTTGCCTCACACGGGCAGATCTGCAAAACTGACGAAAGTGGTATTTCACCACACAGTCACTTCCTAGTGACGATTTTGCATCAACAGGCAACAAGCATGAATTTGCAACTCCCAATGTCTCTACGCATAGGCATACGATGCAATTTCTGCGGCAACTTTTCACCGACTTGCAGAACAGTGGTCGCACAGCAAAAACAGGGCCTTTTTCTGAGTGCCTGCGGAGAACTTCTGCCTCCAAAATGGGCCCCAAAATGACCTCGAATCAGAAACCCCGAAATGAACTTCCGTCACTAAGGGCTTCGCCCTTTCCCGCAGCATATAATGCCCTCTCGCCACACCGCAAAGGGCGTCTCAATCTGAGACAATGCACTCTTGCACTTCTGGCTGTGCTACTTGCAGAGATTTGCTCCCAAACTCGAAAAAGGAAAGCAACACTGGTCCTCTTACCAGGACACTACGAACTTGGTTTGCTTTCTTGAGCTCCTTACCACGAACAAGGCTCTGATACCATGTGAAGATAGTGGGAGGGAGGGAAGGAGTCTCACTTGAGGCTTTCTCACAATCACAATGGGGGAATACACACAAAGGTGGAGGCTGAAAACAGTTTTCCTCTTCTTAGTTGTGAAAGCCAAAAGAACTCTAATACAAAGAAAATAGAAGAACCCTATATGTGGGTCTCAAACCAAACTCAACTAACTAAGGTGGCATACTAACTGAGCCACAAACTAGAGTAGATAAGGATAGCTGTCATCCAGCTATTATTCGCCAGCTATTATTCGTGGGCGGTGTACCAACCGCATCTCCAGCTAACAAGTCGGTGACATAAATACACAACGGTCACCCTGGCATATCGCGAGTGGAGCTCGATATCTCAACAGGGCTAACCTCATTAAGGCCGAGACACTTGTATCCGACCACCTATACTGTACTTGTAGATTCAAGATTGAGAGACAAGCATGTAGTTTAGACATCGTAGCACCCTCGTACAATTGTGTTGATTGCGACTCTCGCATTTTGACCTCAGACTCTGACATCACGTGTACGTGGGATGTGGTGCCCCTAAAAATGGAATCCATCATGTCGACCATACACTCGTCGTCATCCGAGAGACTATAGTCTTGCTGAAAGTGAGAAGGTATATGTGTACCCTCGTCACCCTCCTCATCTTGTTTTAAGATTTCGTGTAAATATAAGATCTTCCATTTCTTAGTATACAATAAGATTGTGAACTTAAATAGCTTTGACTTACCGATGAGCCATCAACATGTGCAACACCAACGGGGGGTACTGGTTCCAGTTCCTCCCCATACATCCGTAAGTGGCGCATGATAATACGATGTTGATGTCGTACTTCTCGCTTGCAATGAGTGCAATGACAGTATAACCTTTCTGTAAGCCACTTCGTGCTCCCGGGCATTGGTGCATCATCGGACGAGCTTCCACTCGTCCCTTCCATCTACACTTATAAAATCACAACATAAGCATGAGGAGGACATATTGACAATTATAAAAAAGCATGTTTGAGCTTCTCTTGATGCCACATCAAAAAAATGACAGTAAGCGTCACTATATAGCGACGCTTTCCTCTGTTCCGTCGCTATATAGCGACGTTTTTAATTAAAAACATTGCTATATAGCGATGGATTAGCGTCGCTATATAGCGACGCTGTGGGTTAAAACTCGAAACGCCGAAATGCGCGGCGTTTTGCTCATTCCATTCCCTAATCTCTCAAGTAAGCAACCCAAAATCTCCTCCCACCTATTTTCGACGACCTCCCATCTATTCCAAGCAACCTCCCACTCTATTTTCCACTCCTCACCCTTCTCCTACCTCTTGTACTCCCTCTCTATCCTTTTCCCTCTTTGGTTTCTTAAAAGAAAGTTCTTCAAGAGGTGAGTTTGTTTCAACAATGTAGGTTGTTTGTTTGTTAGCTTTAGTTTTGTGAGTGTTTCTTCTTGTATTGCTAAACCTGTAAACTAGTTTTCATGCTTGTTTTGAAAGGATTGAAACAAAAAACGAGATTTCAAGAAAGAAAGAAAACTCACCCCTTTTTTCTGTATTTCTCTTCCTTCTCTTTCTCCTTGTATCCTCAATCTCCTCCTTTCCTTGTCTCCTCAATCTCCTCCCCTCAAGAAGTTGCTTTTGTAATCTCCTCCTTCCACTAACATCTTGTTTGAAAAAATGGGTTGTTTTCTCTCTTTTCTAGGGCTAGTCCACTACACCGAGCAGGACATACTATTTTAGGTAAGTGCTTCCTCTTTTTTCCATTTATAATTTTTGTTATTTGCATTGGCCTGCAGCTAGCGCCTTAAGCGCTAGCTGCAGTGATGGGCATAGGAACCCTCTCTTCCCCTCCCACTCTTTCCTTCTTCCCCCTTCTCTTATTCTCTTTTTTCCCCCTTCTCTTTTTTCCCTCTTCTCTTATTCTCTCTTTCCCCCTTCTCTATTTCCCCCTCATCTCTTTTGCCTTCTCTCTTTCCTTTCCCTCTTATTCTCTATTTCCTTTCCCTCATATTCTCTTATGCTTATGCTTCTCTCATTCCCCCTTCTCTCTTTCACCCTTCTCTATTTTTCCCTTCTCTCATTCGCATAAGCTCATGCTCATGCATGAGCATAAGCATGAGCTTATGCTTATGCTTATGCTCATGCATGAGCATGAGCTGATGCTTAAGTTTCCGCATAAGCTCATGCTCATGCATGAGCATAAGCATGAGCTTATGCTTATGCTTATGCTCATGCATGAGCATGAGCTTATGCTTAAGTTTCCGCATAAGCTCATGCTTATGCATGAGCTTATGCGGAAATAGAGAATGAGAGAAGCTTATGCAGAAACTCATTCTCTATTTCCGCATAAGCTCCTTCTCTACTTCCGCATGAGCATAAGCATGAGCTTATGCTTATGCTTATGCTTATGTATAAGCATAAGCATAAGCTCATGCTTATGCTCATGCATGAGCATGAGCTTATGCTTAAGTTTCTTCATAATCTCATGCTTATGCATGAGCTTATGCAGAAATAGAGAATGAGATAAGCTTATGCGGAAACTCATCCTCTATTTTCGCATAAGCTCCTTCTCTACTTCCGCATGAGCATAAGCATGAGCTTATGCTTATGCTTATGCTTATGCATAAGAATAAGCATAAGCTCATGCTTATGCTCATGCATGCACATGAGCTTATGCTTAAGTTTCCGCATAAGCTCATGCTTATGCATGAGCTTATGCGGAAATAGAGAATGAGAGAAGCTTATGCGAAAACTCATTCTCTATTTTCGCATAAGATCCTTCTCTACTTCCGCATGAGCATAAGCATGAGCTTATGCTTATGCATAAGCATAAGCATACGCTCATGCTTATGCTCATGCATAAGCATGAGCTTATGCTTAAGATTCCGCATAAGCTCATGCTTATGCATGAGCTTATGCGGAAATAGAGAATGAGAGAAGCTTATGCGGAAACTCATTCTCTATTTCCGCATAAGCTCCTTCTCTCCTTCCGCATGAGCATAAGCTCATGCTTATGCTCATGCATGCACATGAGCTTATGCTTAAGTTTCTGCATAAGCTCATGCTTATGCATGAGCTTATGCGGAAATAGAGAATGAGAGAAGCTTATGCGGAAACTCATTCTCTATTTCTACATAAGCTCCTTCTCTACTTCCGCATGAGCATAAGCATGAGCTTATGCTTATGCTTATGCTCATGCTTATGCTCATGCATGCGCATGAGCTTATGCTTAAGTTTCCGCATAAGCTCATGCTTATGCATGAGCTTATGCGGAAATAGAGAATGAGAGAAGCTTATGCGGAAACTCATTCTCTATTTCCGCATAAGCTCCTTCTCTACTTCCGCATGAGCATAAGCATAAGCATAAGCTCATGCTTATGCTCATGCATGAGCATGAGCTTATGCTTAAGTTTCCGCATAAGCTCATGCTTATGCATGAGCTTATGCGGAAATAGAGAATGAGATAAGCTTATGCGGAAACTCATTCTCTATTTTCGCATAAGCTCCTTCTCTACTTCCGCATGAGCATAAGCATGAGCTTATGCTTATGCTTATGCTTAAGCATAAGCTCATGCATGAGCATGAGCTTATGCTTAAGTTTCCGCATAAGCTCATGCTTATGCATGAGCTTATGCGGAAATAGAGAATGAGAAAAGCTTATGCAGAAGCTCGTTCTCTTTTTCCGCATAAGCTCCTTCTCTACTTCTGCATGAGCATAAGCATGAGCTTATGCTTATGCTTATGCTTATGCATAAGCAGAAGCATAAGCTCATGCTTATGCTCATGCATGCGCATGAGCTTATGCTTAAGTTTCCGCATAAGCTCATGCTTATGCATGAGCTTATGCGGAAATAGAGAATGAGAGAAGCTTATGCGGAAACTCATTCTCTATTTTCGCATAAGCTCCTTCTCTACTTCTGCATGAGCATAAGCATGAGCTTATGCTTATGCATAAGCATAAGCATAAGCTCATGCTTATGCTCATGCATGCGCATGAGCTTATGCTTAAGTTTCCGCATAAGCTCATGCTTATGCATGAGCTTATGCGAAAATAGAGAATGAGAGAAGCTTATGCGGAAATAGAGAATGAGAGAAGCTCATTCTCTATTTCCCTCTTCTCTTGTTTCCCCCTCATCTCTTTCCCCCTTCTCTCATTCGCATAAACTTTCCCTCTTCTTTATTTCTCTATTTCCCTCTTCTCTCATTTCCCCCTCATCTCTTTCCCCCTTCTCTCATTCGCATAAGCTTTCCCCCTTCTTTATTTCTCTATTTCCGCACAAGCTCCTTCTCTATTTCCGCATGAGCATGAGCTTATGCTTAAGTTTCCGCATAAGCTCATGCTTATGGATGAGCTTATGCGGAAATAGAGAATGAGAGAAGCTTATGCGGAAACTCATTCTCTATTTCCGCATAAGCTCCTTCTCTATTTCCGCATGAGCATAAGCATGAGCTTATGCGGAAACTCATTCTCTATTTCTGCATAAGCTCCTTCTCTATTTCCGCATGAGCATGAGTTGCTTAAGTTTCCGCATAAGCTCATGCTTATGCATGAGCTTATTTGGAAATAGAGAATGAGAGAAGCTTATGTGGAAACTCATTCTCTATTTCCGCATAAGCTCCTTCTCTATTTCCGCATGAGCAAGATCCCATTGGAATTATTGCATTAAAATTATATTTATGGATTTGTGGCTAAAATCCTAAACAAGAACCTTTGTGAGCCGCTAAGTCTAATTGGACCAAAGTGTTGGTGTCTTATTTTCTAAACCTCTAAAACATGTTGTGGATTCTATAAATATCTTCACTCTTACACATTCACATCGGCTCGAGCACGTCATGCTCCATAAATATAAGCTTCCTAACCATTTATTCAAATACTATTGAATCATTTGCCCAATTTTTCGTATTTTTTGAATCATGAATTTGAATTTTTCTACTTAGATTCTAACTATGTACATGGTATAGTTAGAGTAGTGTTGAATATTTTAATACAAGCTCTCTTTCTCTCTATGATTTGTGAAGGATTCCCTTGTTTCCTTCTTGTCTTCCCCTCCCTTCCCTTCTCCCCAATCCCTCCTCCTCTCTGCCTCCTCATTCCCATCCCCCTCCCTCTTTTGGAATCACATTGCAACGGTCTGGAAGTTGTTAGCATGACACTAGTGGTCGACAAGAGCTTACATTGCTCCCAACTGATAGTAGAGTGGAGTGGAGCTCACCGGTGTATCGGCAACAACCCCACGACACATGAGTCACATCCAAAACTATACATGTGGTTGCTTATATTAATAGCTCCAAAAATTGTGTGGAAAATACAAATGCACCTTGGGAATATGAACCATGCTTGCCACCATGGAAGCATTATATATGTGCAATCTCAAATGACATTAGGTACGTTGTAAAAACCACAACAAAAAATGTAGCTCTAGGAGAGTTATTATTCATTGAATTGTTAGGCATGTTCATGCCACTGCTATACTAATATATTGTTGCTTCATTAGTGTTGGTATTCATTTTTTTCTACTTTTGTATCCATTATATGCTTCATAGCTTGTTATTTTAGACTTTTCTAAATGAACTTAATGAATAATAAAGAAAGAAAATGGGCTCTACATGCTTGTGCAATGATTTTGTTGATTTGTCAACAAACACAATCTATGAACTTTTATAACTTAATCTCAAGTTAAAATGTAAAGACATAAGATTCAATGCAAAATCTACAAAGGAAGCAAGTACATTGAGGGAAATATGGAATACTCAAATTAAAAATGTGGGTAGGGTTAAAGGACTTAATGTGAAGATAGTGGGAGAGAGGGAAGGAGTCTCACTTGCGGCTTTCTCACATACACAATGGGGGAGTACACACAAAGGTGGAGGCTGAAAACACTTTTCCTCTTCTTAGTTGTGAAAGCCAAAAGAACTCTTGTACAAAGAAATAGAACAACCCTATATGTGGGTCTCAAACCAAACTCAACTAACTAAGGTGGCATACTAACTGAGCCACGAACTAGTGTAGATAAGGATAGCTGTCATCCAGCTATTATTCGTGGGCGGTGTACCAACCGCATCTCCAGCTAACAAGTCGGTGACATAAATGCACAACAGTCACCCTGGCATATCGTGAGTGGAGCTCGATATCTCAACACTCCCCCTTGAGCTCAATCCCAATTCCTACACACCAAGCAGGTCTCTGAACTTGCGCAGCTTCTCTGCGCCCAATGCTTTCGTGAATATGTCAGCTACTTGATCCTCTGTGCTGACATAAACTAGATCAATAAGACCTAGTAAAACCTTCTCCCGCACATAGTGATAATGCACCTCAATGTGCTTTGTTCTGGCATGAAAGACTGGGTTCTTTGCCAAATGTATACTACTCATGTTGTCACAATAAATGACAACCGGCCCATCTGTAGACTGATGCATATCATAGAGTAGCTTATGCAACCAAGCTACCTCACATGCAGCCATTGCTGCACCTCTGTACTCAGCCTCTGTGCTCGACAAGGCAACTATAGGCTGTTTCTTGCTGCTCCAAGTGACTGCAGCACTCCCAAAAGAGAACACATATCCACTGGTAGATCGCCTATCAAAAATACTACCAGCCCAATCAGCATCAGTGTATCCATGCAACTGTATCTGAACCCCAGCCTCATAAAATAGTCTATACTGCAATGTGGACTTCACATACCTGAGTATGCATCTAGCCGCATCCAAATGCAGTTTCCTTGGAGCCTGCATATACTGACTTACCAACCCAACAGCATAGCTCAAATCTGGCCTGGTAATAGTCATGTAAATCAAACTTCCTACTATGCGTCTCTACATAGTAGGGTCTTCCAGAAGCTCGCCTGCATCTGCGCTCAGCTTCACATTCTGCTCCAAAGAAACTGAAATAGGCTTACAGCCTGTCATCCCATATTTGGACAGCATGTCCAGTCCATACTACCTCTGCAAGAGCTGTATCCCACATTGTGATCTAATCACCTCAATGCCCAAGAAATAACGCAGCTCTCCCAAATCCTTCATCTCAAACTTCTGTCTCCATAGCATTTTCACATGAAGGATATCTTCATCACTATCACCTGTGATGATCAAATCATCAACATAAATGACCAGCAGCATAATCCCTTTCTCTGTTTTTCTCACATAGAGTGAGAAATCTGCCTTGGAAATCTGAAAGCCAATAGTGACCATGCTCTAGGTGCTTGCTTCAAGCCATACAAGGCTTTCTTCAACCTGCAAACAAACTCAGGATGAGTAGCATGAACATAACCTGCTGGCTGCTCCATAAAGACCTCTTCTTGCGAATCACCATGCAAGAAGGCATTCTTTACATCCATCTGATGTAAAGACCATCCCTTTGATGCAGCCATAGCAATGGCTGCTCTTACGGTTGCCATCCTTGCAACCGGGCTGAAAGTTTCTTCATAATCAATGCCATATGTCTATGCATACCCCTTGACAACTAATCTTGCCTTGTATCTATTCACAGAACCATCTGCATTGTGCTTGATCTTATAAACCCACTTACAGCCAATTGCATTCTTGTCTTTAAGCAAAGGCACCAATTCCCATGTAGCATTTGCATCCAAGGCATCCATTTCTTCATCCATGGCTTTCTCCCATTTTTCATTTCCCATGGCTTGCTCAAAAGAAATGGGTTCTGGTTCCTGTATCACTTTGACCATATAGGCATAGTGAATGGCTGTAAATCCATCATATTTCAGCCTATCCACAGGATACCTGACCCTGGTAGACCTGCGCAAAATAGGCTCACTTCCAGGTGCTCTCAAAACATCCCTGGTCTTCCTTACTCCAGGTGTAACAACAGAACGAATACCCAACTCATCATCAATGCTCTGTTCTGAGCCACTGGATTCACCATCCACACAAGAGTGACCTGCATTCACATCAAACATGGGCTGATCTACCTTCTCTTTTCCTTTTCGTGATACCTGTGTACCACTCTCTGCATTGCTTTGAGGGGATTCTCCTGATCTCAATCTGCCTGTCCATGGCGAAGTATGTGAACCACTGGTAGAGGACACTCCAGGTCCACTAATATTTTGTGATTGCTGCTATGCATTCTGTGCAGCATTACTATTTTGTGCATCTACATCAATCATCACATTTACTGGTTTATACCAGCTGCTCATCTCATCAAAAACAACATCTCTGCTTACTATGAACTTATGTGTAGAAGGGTTATAGCATCTATACCCTTTCTGCTGCAGAGAATAACCAATAAAGACGCACTTCTCAGCTTTCGGATCCAACTTGGACCTCAACTCATCTAGCACATGGACATAGGCAATGCAACAAAAAATCTTCAAATGAGAAATATCTGGTTTCCTACCAATATACATCTCCTCTGGCGTCATGCCATGTATTGCTGCAGTGGGAGTCCTGGTCATTATATAGGCTGCTGTAGCAACTGCTTCAGCCCAATAATAATCTCGTAGATCTTTTTCATTTAGCATAGCCCGAGATACCTCTCCAATATGCCTGTTTTTTCTTTCTGCAATTCCATTTTGTTGTGGGGTATGGCTGCATGAATATTGTTGCTTTATACCATGCTCCTGCAAGAACCTTGCAAACTCATTTGAGAGGTACTCTCCCCCTCCATCTGACCTTAGGCATTTTATTTGCAGGCCTGTTTCTTTTTCAACCATAGCTTTGAAAGCTTTGAAAGCTGAAGTCATCAATAAATGTGACAAAATAGTGACAGCCTCCAATAGATGCAGCTTTTGTAGTCCACACATCAGTCAGAGTGGATTAATTCCAATGGCTTTTTACTCTCTTGAACATGCCTAGGAAAAGGTTTCCTTACCTGTTTCCCAAATTGACAGGCTTCACAAACCTTGTGCATTTCTGCAACCTTGAATTTAGGCAATCCTGCAACAATATTTTGGGCTTGCATTGATTAAAGTCGCTGTATATTAACATGACCAATGCATTTGTGCCAGATATCAGTCCGCATCCAACGTAAACATCCTGCCCTTCTTCTTTCCTTTTGCTATCAAGCGACCATTATTTTTCATATCCTCAACAAAGCATCCATGAGGATTAAATCTGACTTGCAAGCCCTGCTCAACCATCTGACCAACAGAAACCAGGTTCTTGGTGATGTTCGGGACATGAAATACATCAGACAAGTAGTTCTTTTTCCCATCCTGCATAGACAAAGGAATTTTTCCAATCTGCACAATAGGATGTGCAGTATCATCACCACTCTCCACAAATCCTGGTTTTTCCATTTTCCTTGCATCTTGCATCCATTCTGCATGACTTGTCATGTGGTTTGACGCACCTGAGTCAACATACCACACATCATTTCGTTCTTCTGCACTTGTCACAGAATTGGTCATATGCTGCACCATAAATAGATGCTCATTTCTGTCATCACCCTGCCTACTAGAAGATGCATAATTTCCTTGCTGCAATTTTTCAGCCATAATGTCATTTTGCTTTTTATAGCAGTCCTTAGCCATATGACCCATTTTGCCACAATAGTAGCATTCAACATTGCTATTTGCATTTTGGCCTCTCTGCCATCCACCACGGCCTCTTTGGCTCCCCCTGCCTCTAGAGTTACCACGTCCTCCTGCATAGGACTGGTTTTCTTGCGTTTGTTGCATATTTTGATTTCTACCATGGCCTGCAGATCGGCCTCCTCTACCTCTACCTCTACCTCTATCTCTGCCAGCATTTGAGTAGAAGACAGTTTCTTTTGAAGTTCCTGCTGAAGAAGATGCACCCCCATTTCTCTGCTCTTCAGAATTAGAAGAGCAATCAACTCCTCAAGATCTGGAAATTTTTCACAGACGGCAATGGATGTCCGGAATTGTGCATAATCCTTTCCTAGACCATTCAAGGTCACAGAAACCAAATCGTCATCATCCACTGGCGACCCAATGGAAGCAAGTGCATCTGCAATTTTCTTCACTTTCATGTGGTAGTCATTTATGCTCAAATTTTCTCTCTGCACATTGTGCAACTCCTGTTTGAGTTGCATTTTCCTGGCTTGTGTATTTGTGCTATACATTTTTGCCAAAGTATCCCATGCCTCCTTTGGCGTATTTGCATCCTGAATATGCACAATCATGGAGTCCGAAATACTGATAGACAGCCAGTACATAACTTTCCTGGCTCTCTCATGCCATCCTTTGAATGCCTGCATTTCCTGTTGACTGGGAACATTAGGAAGAACAGGTTCTTCTTCATTTCCTGTAATGAACTCCCAATAGCCTTTTCCCATCAAGAAATTTGTTATTCTAAACTTCCATGCCTCGAAGTTATTCTTGTCAAGCTTTTCAGTGACAATCTGTGAAAGAGAATCAGATGCCATTACAGAACACTGCAAAATATTCTGTTACTGCAAAAAACACAGCTTTTGCCTCACACGGGCAGAACTGCAAAACTGACGAAAGTGGTATTTCACCACACAGTCACTTCCTAGTGACGATTTTGCATCAACAGGCAACAAGCATGAATCTGCAACTCCCAATATCTCTGCACAAAGTCATACGATGAAATTTCTGCGGCAACTTTTCACCGACCCGCAGAACAGTGGTCGCACAGTAAAAACAGGGCCTTTTTCTGAGTGCCTGCGGAGAACTTCCGTCTCCAAAACGGGCCCCGAAATGACCTCGAATCAGAAAAATAACGTCACTAAGGGCTTTGCCCTTACCCGCAGCATATACTGCGCTCTCGCCACATCGCGAAGGGCGTCTCAATCTGAGACAATGCACTCTTGCACTTCTGGCTGTGCTACCTGCAGAGATTTGCTCCCAAACTCGAAATAGGAAAGCAACACTGGTCCTCTTACCAGGACACCACGAACTTGGCTTGCTTTCTTGAGCTCCTTACCACGAACAAGGCTCTGATACCATGTGAAGATAGTGGGAGAGAGGGAAGGAGTCTCACTTGCGGCTTTCTCACATACACAATGGGGGAGTACACACAAAGGTGGAGGCTGAAAACAGTTTTCCTCTTCTTAGTTGTGAAAGCCAAAAGAACTCTTGTACAAAGAAATAGAAGAACCCTATATGTGGGTCTCAAACCAAACTCAACTAACTAAGGTGGCATACTAACTGAGCCACGAACTAGTGTAGATAAGGATAGCTGTCATCCAGCTATTATTCGTGGGCGGTGTACCAACCGTATCTCCAGCTAACAAGTTGGTGACATAAATGCACAACAGTCACCCTAGCATATCGCGAGTGGAGCTCGATATCTCAACACTTAATGCCAAATTTTTTTGGAGTAAAGGAAATAGTAAGGAGGATTTCTTGTATCTCTAAAGTTTTTTGGGCCTATATATCAATCCTTAAGCAAAAAAGAAAGACAATGAAGACAACATTGAATTTTAGTATAATAAAATTGAAAAATGAAAGCAATGATATGGCAATATGTTGTACCTATCATACTTACTTGAATAGGTACTCATGAATGTAGTGTTTTCCACAAATTCACGCCAAGTATCTTGATAAAAAATTGTTTCCTCTTTTTTTGGTCATAATTGTGAGTGTTGAAAAAAGTGGGACTTGGTATATTCCCATTTTTCCTAAAATGGTCTTAGTGATATCTTTAGTATGAAGAGTTTAGGATACAACTAACCTATATAAAAATTGAGATTTATGTCTTGTTTACAAGTGATGCTTTTCAAATATTTTCTATGTTTCCAATTATCCTTTCACATATTGTTTTTTCAATAGTGCTTTTTAAGCTTTTAATTTTCTCATATTCACAAAGTTGATGTAATTTTGGCATATCTAAAAGTAGTCAATCTTTGAGAATTGCAAATTTTAGTAAATTATAATAGTTTTTAACATTATTTCCCACAATTGGTATTTTGCATCCTGATTGTATAAAAAATTGACTAATTCATATACAATCATAAATATGGTGTATAATGCTAAGATGTGATCATGCATTCAAATTATTGATGCGCAAGCATGATATTGTGTCAACATGATGGCCATGGCAATAAGCAACTAACAAGATTTGGCTACTTGTAATAGAGTTTGGATTTCTGTGAGTAGTACTAAATAGAAATTGATTTGTAAGTTGTGCCATAGAATGTTATGATGGGCTAGTGTGAGAATTGATTATGTTCACTCTTAGATGTAAAGGTTGAAAGTTGTGTAATAGAGTTGTGCCATGGAGTGTTATGATGGGCTAGTGTGAGAATTGATTGTGTTCACTCTTAGATGTGAAGGTTGAAAGTTGTGTAATAGAGATTAAAAATTTGATCGATTGTATAGTGTTGTTTGATATAATGTTTGCTTGGTACATTTTATGGGATGAGGATATTATCCACACTAGCCTTCTTATTGTAAGGGTTTAGTAAATCTTACCAAAGGATGGAGACTATCTAGTACAACTAAAAATGTTAAATGTGGCATTGCCAACCTACTTCGTCAAATATTGAGAGGACTAATACTAGTGACAAATTGGACATTGTACTCTTTTATGCAAAGCAGTTGTTGAGGAGGAGATAGTGGGAACAAGTGTGGAAGTGAAGGTTTCTACTATGTGATGAAACAAGGATGGATGTGGAGCCATGGAAGCTCTCTTAGTATATCTACATCCCAAGGGGAATGCATCTCAACTCCATAGCCTCATTGCATCAATTGTGCGTGTAGAATTTAAACAAGATTTCCTAAAATAATATCTTGTCGAGGATGAACTTGAGCGAGCATTGCAGACATCGGATCACTGCAAAATTGGTAGAAATCTTGTCCAAAAAGGTAGGGTTTTTTTTTTGGTGGTGTTGGTGTGTGTGTGTGTGTGTTAAGGGGGGGGGTGTGTAAAAGACGATTACAACATTAGAAAGATTGTGCCCAAGGAAAGTTTACGAGCTCAATATAGACATTACAATTTTTAAGTAATTCCATTTGGTTTAACTAATGCTCCAACTACATTCATGATACAGGAACGTCTTGAGAAATTATTTGGGAAAATTTACGATAGAATGTTTGGATGGTATCCTAGTTGTAAGTAAAATAAAAAACATCGTTTATACTTGTTGCAAGTGTTCTGGTTGCTGAGACAACACTATACTTTTGCAAAGGAATCCAAATGTGAATTCATTGCAAAAGAAGTAAAATATTTGGGACACATTATATCCCAATATAGGATCCATTTGGATCTTGGTAAAAATTAGATGGCCACATCCCACTAATTAAGAGGAAGTGTAAATAGTCCTAGGTTTATTAGGATATTAAGATTATGCTAAATTAGCATTTTGGATGATAGATCAAGTTAAGGGGAAATACCTTCATTTGGGATGAATCCCAAAGAAAAAGTATTGAAAAGTTTAAAATGGCTATAACCTCACCTGTAGAGTTGAACATATGGATCTCATTGAACCATTAAAGTGCAATGCTTTTACAAAATAATTGGCTAATTGCTTTCGATATAGATGCTAGTAACTTTGCAATGCCTTTACAAAGTGGTTGGCTAGTTGCTTTGAAGATAGGTGCTAGTAACTTTGTAGTAGATGCCTTTAAAAAGTCACCGACTAGTTGCTTTTGAGGTACAAAGCTGGACCACACATATCAAAATTACTCAGTAAATGAGGAAGAACTATATGCTATAGGCTATTCTTTATAAAAGTAGAGGCATTATTTATAGGGTGCCTGAATTTGATTAAGGAAGTACCAAATAGATTTGTAATAAGCTAGACCTTGAAGGCAGAAAAGCTCGATGGGCTAAGCTAATGCGAGAATTCGACTTTCAATTGAGGTGTCGAAAAGAGAGATTTAAGGTGATATAATATTCCATCGGCCAAATGCCAATGGTTAGTGAATTGATCTTCACATAGAAAGTGGAATTGGCAAAAGGCGAGAAAGACTGGATATTGTGGACCATTCCTAATTCTTAGGAAAATTGGAGAACTTGCTTATAAACTAACTCTACTAGAAGGATGTGGAGTACATTCAATTTTTCATATGCGTAGACTTAAAAGAAAGCTGGGTGATAATGACAATTTGGTAACTGAAGGACTCCTAGTTAAACTCATTGAACCATCTTTACCACATGAGCTCGAAAAGATTTTGGATAGAAAGAAAAAAGAACAAGACATACAATATATATCGAGAATGTCAGATTAAGTTAAAAAATAGACCAAAACAGAGTTCAACATGGAAAAGGATAAGCAATCGTTTCCCAATTTTGATTCAACGATGTTTTGGGGCAAGGAGGGGGGTGTTTTGTTGTCCCAATTGAGTTACATAGTATATGCAAGACTGAGACATTAAAGGCCAATGTATTATGTACTTAGTACCTTGCTTCCTTCTCACCCTAATCGTGTCTATAGTGGTGTTACCACCTTGCTTAAACGGTTTATGAGTCTTTTGCTGATGTTTTGAAAATTGTAATGACATAAGCGCTTCTTGTGGTAGTTCCTACCCAAAAAGGAGCACATGGTACATCAAGTATAAAGCATGCATTTGTCTTTATGTAGTGAAGTACTCTAATAAGTTGTATATTATCAAACTACACCTCATTTATACATGCATATCTTAAGATTTTTGCACTCAGACGAATAATGTTGACATTTATTTTTAGCTCCTAAATTGAATTTAATATTGTTACAAAGCTCAATATCATAGAACCATTTTTGCCTCATAAGCACATTTGAAGGAAAACGTATGCATATATACACATATGCATACTAGAATTGTAAAACATGTTCTTTGAAAAAAAAAAAAGAATTATAAGACATGATTAATAAATTTGTTACTAATTTAATTATGCATGGTGAGGTGGAGTTTATAGTATAACAAGAGAGCACATAACCAATGGTTACGGTGGCAAGCTCACTTGTGCCAACTCCTTCACATGTGGAACCATGAGTATATCATGAAGATGGTTATGCATAGTCCAAGGATAAAATATTCCAGAATTAGGGAAGTAAAATGAGGTGGCAAGCAACTTTTTACCAACCCTCCACTTGCCAAATTAGTTGGCATCCTATGTGATGTATGTCTAAAATAATTTCATGCACTGCCTATCATCCTGCTTCAACATGTATCCACTCGCTTGGCTTCTTCCTTGTGGATTGGGCAAGCCAAGAGTTGAAACCTGAGCTTGAAGTCCTTCTTTTTGTTGTCTACCTTACACATATGCTCTTGAGTCTTGTATCTAGGTCCTAGGTTTTCACTGAGTTCACCAGTTTGGAAGGTGCATTGCACCTTGGTCTTGTATCTCCATTTTCAAGAATAAAGTGAGCCTGGATAAGGGGGGGGGCCCATCTTGGCCCCTCAATCATATTGCATTTTCTAATGATGTCACTTTGTGTTTAAGCTGTATAAGTCTTAATTCCAGCCTAATTGCAAACTCTTAAGTTCAAGTATATGTGTTTGGCAACTCGCAATCATCTCATTCAACGCCTCTGCAAAATTTGTTGTCTAAATTGATAGAAAGCACCGAGTAGTTTACATTGGTATCAGAGCTTAGGCAGTGGTCCTGTACTCTGTGCTTTCTCTTGTTGAGTCTCTCCTTCATTGAGTCATCTTGTCATCATGGCAGCCAATGGACTTGACCCTCCTCCTAACCTGCATCAGTTGAGTGCTCTCTTGGCAAACATTGCTCAACAGGTTCAAGTGCTGGAAAGCAACCAAGCAGAAACTCATGACATAGGGCCCCAATCCCAAGGAAGAGGCCGTGCAGACAACACCAACTCCAACAAGGAGGGAAGATCATCCTCTTCTTCCTCTCCTCGAGGTAGATGGCGTCATCGGAGTCCATCTCCTTCGAGACGTCCGCGGAGACGAAGGTATGCAAAGCATAAGGTACCTCTTGGAGATAAGCTCTTCAAGTTTACCAAGTACAAGGGAGAGGACAAGCCCGAGGTCTTGCTGGCCTGGATCCGAGACCTTGAGTATTTCTTTGAGGGAGACGAGTACGAAGACAAGGCGAAGATCCGGTTTGCCGTCCTGTACATGCAAGACCGTGCTTCACTCTGGTGGGCAGCTATGGTCAACACTGGACAACAAGCCCACACCTGGGAGCACTTCAAGAAGAACTTGATGAGGCACTTCTTGCCTAAGGAGTTTAAGAGAGATACAATGGTGCAGTGGGACATCCTCCGCCAACGCCAAGAAGAGAAAGTCAATGAGTATGTTGATCGTTTTTGGGATACTTTGTTAAAAGTTCAAGCATTCAGTAGGAAGGATAAAAAAGGGCAGCAAAGGAAGTTCTTTGCTGGCCTATGGTATATCGTTCAGCATGAGGTGAACATTGCCACTCCTACTTCTCTCGAAGACACCATCAACATCGCCTTGAAGGTGGAGAAGAAACAATCTTTCTCCAATAAGTGGAATGGCAGCAATAGCAAGCGGAAGTCCCAGGGAACCTCTTCCAAGGAACAAAAGGGTAAGGAGACAACAAAGGATGCACCAAAAGAGCAAAAGTAAGCCAACCAGCCTCCTTCGAAGAAAGCAGCCCGCACTTTCAGCTCATTGTCTCCATAACAAAAGCAAAAGTATTACTCTGAAGGACGGTGTTTCAAGTGTGGTGATCGAGGCCACAACTTCTACGAATGCCCTCAAGCTGCCAAAAACAGCAGAAACAAAAAGCAGCTGCAAATAAAAGACGGAGGGCGTTTGCAGTGAAAGAAGGCTAATGGGTCTTATTGAAATTTGAGAAAGCCCGGTTAAAAACCAAAGTAGGCAAAAAGCGCATCTACTTCAAGCTATCCTTTCGATATTATGGTCCTTTTCAGGTGTTGAAGGTAATAAATGATGTCTCAATCCGATTGAGATTTCCAGAGCATTGGAAGATCCATGATGTCTTCCACGTAAGCTTGGTGAAACCCTTCGTTGGGGAACCACCGCAAGAGCCCACATAGGACGATGCACCTGAAGTAGAGGACACTGAGATCTTGTTGATCCCATAGCAAATTATTCTGCATAACTTCACTACAGGACGTCGAGGCACGACTCGCAAGATGTACCTTTTGAAGTTCAGAGGGCTCCCATCCACCGATGCCCAATGGGTGGACAGAGCTACATTTCAAGAGTGTCCTGAAATCCTGGATGCTTATGAGGAAGCATTTCAGTTGAGGACAACCGAACGAAAGACGAAGGGAATGTCATCCTACTTCAACATGTATCCACTTGCTTGGCTTCTTCCTTGTGGATTGGGCAAGCCAAGAGTTGAAACCTGAGCTTTAAGTCCTCCTTTTTGTTGTCTACCTTACACATATGCTCTTGAGTCTTGTATCTAGGTCCTAGGTTTTCACTGAGTTCATCAGTTTGAAAGGTGCATTGCACCTTGGTCTTGTATCTCCATTTTCAAGAATAAAGTAAGCCTCGATAAGGAGGGGGCCCGTCTTGGCCCCTCAATCATATTGCATTTTCCAACTATGTCACTTTGTGTTTAAGGTTTATAAGTCTTAATTCCAGCTTAATTGCAAACTCTTAAGTTCAAGTATATGTGTTTGGCAACTCGCAATCATCTCATTCCAACGCCTTTGCAAAATCCGTTGTCTGAATTAATAGAAAGCACCGAGTAGTTTACACTGCCTTATCCTTCTCAATATAACTGCAAACTGGCACTTCATCACTTTGCAGTCAATGCCTTCCTCACCTGCACTACATCATTCAATATACCGTCCTTCGCATGAGTTTTTGCAAGAATTATATAAGAAGGCGCATTCTTTGGATCTAACTGAAAAACAAAGCTTGCAGCACGCACAGCCCGTTCCTCGTCATGATGAATTCTGCATGATGAAAGCAAGCTCAACCATGCTGCAGGGAAACGTTGAAAAGGCATACTCGTGATCAGGTCCTCTGCCTCTTCCAAAAGTCCTCTTCGACCGAGAAGGTCAATCATGCACATATAATGCTCCACCAGGGGTGTTATGCCATAGTCTGTCTTCATAGAGTCAAAGTATAGCCTCCCATCACTAACCAGACCTGTATGACTGCAAGCGGTGAGAACGCAGATGAAAGTAATCTTATCTGGCTTTAAGCCTTCCACACACATTTGACCAAACAGTCGTAGAGCCTCTTTGCCATGCCCATTCTGGGCACATGCCGCGATCATGGCATTCCAGGAGACCACATCCCGCTGCTGTCGCATTTCAGCAAATACTGCCATTGCATCAGCTAGGCTGCCACACTTACCATACATGTGGATGAGGCCATTCCCCACATCCGACTCCCATCCATTGCCAGCAATAGAACCATGGATCCCTCGACCCTCTTCTAGGCCAGCCACACTGGCACACGCATCCACAACACAGATAAAGGTTATCTCATTTGGCTGAAAGCCTTCATCCTTCATTTGACCAAACAGTTGCAGGGCCTCCTTGCCATACCCATTCTGAGCACACGAAGCAATCATGGCACTCCAGGAGACCAGATCTCGCTGTGGCAACTCTGCAAACACTGCCCTTGCATCGTCTACACTCCTGCATCTGCCATACATATTGACAAGGGCATTCCCTGCTGCAACATCCCACTCCCATCCATTCGCAGCAACAGTAGTATGGATCAGTCGACCCTCTTCTAGGGCTGCCACGCTGGCACACGCATCCACAATGCAGACAAAGGTTATCCTGTCTGGACCAACGCCTTCCACCTGCATTTGACCCAAAAGTTGCAGGGCCTCATTGCCATGCCCGTTCTGGGCACAAACTGCAATCACAGCGTTCCAACAGACCAAATCCCGCTGTGGAATCTCTGCAAACACTGCTCTCACATCCTCTAAGCTCCTGCTCTTGCCATACATATCGACAAGGGCTGTTCCCATAATGATATCTGAATCCCATCCAATGCCTAGTACAGTTGCATGGATAAGTCGACCCTCTTCTAGGGCTGCCACACTGGCACACGCTTCCAGAGCGCAGATAAAGGTAATCTTGTTTGGCTCAAAGCCTTCGACCTGCATTTGACAAAACAGCTGCAGGGACTCCTTCCCATGCCCATTCCTGGCACAAGCAGCGATCATGGCATTCCAGGACACCAAGTCCCGCTGTGGCATCTCTGCAAACAAAACCCTCGCGTCATCAAGGCTCCCATTCAGGGCAGATGCTGCGATCATAATATTCCAAGAGTAAGAATTTCGATAAACTATTTTGTCAAACACAGAGCGCGCTATATCCAGTCTCCCACACTTGCTGTACATTTGGACTAGAAGATTGCTCAGATATCTGTTTCCAGCATATCCACGCCTGCTCATGTGTTCATGCACACGTTGGCCCTGATACAGGGCCTTGGCACTGGTGCAACGCCTCAAAAGCAAGGCATAGGTATCCCGATCTGTCTCTGGACCCAACTGACTCAGGATCTCTGAATTCAAGCTGTCTGGACCGCAGTCTTCGCCCCTTTGACGGTGCCCATCTAACGTCTGCATGAGATACGCCTTGCTGTCTCCTAGGTTACTCGCAAGCTCTACAGCAATCCATGTATTCTGTGGCAGCTTGGTGGGCATCCACCCCAAATCGGGGACAGGCAACAAGCCCAGGACCTGGCCCTTGTGCCTACCAAAATCCATTTTGGAAGGAGGATCCTTCTTATCTGAGGGATTCAAAGTTGTGGGTGTGCAAAAGAATACCGTATGGAGTTGCCTCCTTTCAAAGAATAGCGGTTCAGGCATGCCCGATGCCAATGGGAAGGAATACGAAACGACACAAGGTAGGAATAACGCCATACGCGTAGTGTTTAATTCTGGGTCAAACATGGCCTAATTCTAGGCCACATAGTGTCCCAAAATGGAATCTCGAGCAGAGACCACAACAAAATCAAACTCATCTTGGAACTACCACCCCCCACCAATGCCAAGGGAGTACAACGATTTACTAGCCACACAAGATACTATAGATAGAAGGTTCATGTTGTTCTACGTGAACATAGCTCGCCCCTTATACAAGCTCTTATTTTTCTTTGAGTGGACCGAGAAAGGCCAAAAATCCTTCAAAACCCTCAAACTAGCCCTGGCCACTGCACTGGTGTTGATAGCATCGGACTGGGATCTAATATTCCATGTTCATATAGATGCTTCCAATTTTGCTATTGGATGTGTGCGAGCCCAACCAGGTGAGCATAACTTGGACTACCCGGTGTACTTTGCGAGTCAGCAACAATTGAATGAGGCCAAGGTCAACTACACAACAAGTGAGAGGGAGGGTCTCGCCATGGTCTATGCAATCCTATGCAGTCAAGAAGTTCAGGAATTGCTTGTTGGCCAACAAGTTTGTCTTCTTTGTGGACCACCAAGCACTTTTATACTTGGTTAACAAGCCATGCATGATGGGACGCATCACCAAGTGAATGCTAATCCTCTTGGAGTCTGACTTCACAATCGCTGTGCATAAAGGGAAAACCCATGTCCTAGCTGACCACCTATCAAGAATCCCAAATGGCAAAGTCCTAACGGGAGTGGAAGATGAAATCCTTGATGCTTCCCTCTTTCTCATCAACATCATACTTGAATGGGCCACCGAAATCGGTCACTACTTGGCTAATGGTCTACCCCTAGGCCAAGCTCTCAAGAAAGACTGAGCCCACAAATGCATTAAGGATGCAACGCCATATTAGCTAATTGGAGGCCAACTATACTACATGGCCAAAGATGGCATCATGCGTAGATGTGTGTGCGAGCACGAATACATTGAGGTGCTCGAAGAAGCCCACTCAAGAATTGCGGAAGGGCATTTTGCCACTGATGTTACAGCACGTAAGGTGCTCCAGGATGGCCTTTAGTGGTCGAGTCTCTTCGGAGACGCATCCGATTTTATCAAGTGGTGCGACCCCTGCCAACATGTGCAAATCCTACAAAAAGTGGACATGATGCACTTAACTGAAATATTAACTAATCATCCCTTTGAGAAATGGGGCATAGATTTTATTAGACTTATAAGCCCAGCGGCTAAAGGAATCGGGGCCAGATACATCATCTTGGCCACAGATTACTTCACCAAGTGGGTAGAAGGGAGAGCCACCGTGAAGACATATGTAATATCCACCACTAAATTCTTATACGAGAAACTCTATCACAAGGTTTAGATATCCTATAAGCCCAGCGGCTAAAGGAATCGGGGCCAGATACATCATCTTGGCCACAGATTACTTCACCAAGTGGGTAGAAGGGAGAGCCACCGTGAAGACATATGTAATATCCACCACTAAATTCTTATACGAGAAACTCTATCACAAGGTTTAGATATCCCTCATAGCATAGTCAATATGATTGAGGAACTCATTTCCTTAATGAAACTATAGTAATCCTGACTAGTGAATCCATGATCATACATAGGAAGTTAACACCATACTATCCTAGGGCAAATGGCTTGGATGAAAGCTCCAATAAAACTTGATGTATGATCATAACTTGCACAGTAGAGGCGACCCATACGGACTAGGACCATAAGCTCATTGTAGCCTTATGGGCCTACAAAACCTCCTACAAGGTGGCCACAAACTGCACCCCCTTCAGCCTAGCCTTTGGGGTGGAGGTAGTGATGCCAATGGAGTGTGTAGTGCCTAGCCGATGCCTTAGTATTAAAGAAAGTCTCATTGAGAATGCCTTGGCAGAATGCTTAATTGACCTTTAAATGCTAGATGAGACAAGGTTGCATGCAACCTACTGCCTCCGGGTGGAGAAGTCCCGACGCAAAACGTGGTTCGACCACAACCTCAAGAACAAAGACCGTGTAGAGGGCAATCTTGCACTTCTCTACAGCATCCACAATACCAAGCACAAGCTCAAGTACCGAGGCATGGGTCCCTACCATGTGGTAGAGATCACTCCACAAGGGGCATGCCAAATAGTCACCCTTGATGGAGTAGAAATGGAAGGCTACCTCAACGGGAGAAAATTGAAGAGATATTACGGGCCACTCACACTACCTACCCTTCAAGCCATCCATAGAGAAAAAGAACTTAAGGTCGAGGTAGCCCAGATAAAACGCCAAGTTATTGAAGAAGCCAGGGCACGTAACGGTAATCTTAGATAGTGTAAGGAAATGGTATCGATTAAGGCAATGCTTGAATGCCCAGGACTGATGGATGAACTAATGGTAGAACCATCTAGGTTGCATGCTCAATTGCAGGGTATGGGCTTGCGCATCTGAGCACTCGTGGATCCGAGAGTGAGCCACAACTTCATCTCCTGCAATGTATGGGAAAAGCTACAGGTACCCCTAAACCTCACCATCGCTTCAGCAAGGGCTATCAATGGCCAACTCTTAAGTACCTTGGGTTTTGTGAACTTGAGTCTAACGGTTGTTTGCCAGGCAGTAGGAATGTGCTTTTGTTCTCCCCACAGAAGCAACTAATGAACATATCATATTGGGAAGGACCTGGTGTCATGCCTTATACTTTGGCAAAAATGTACATCACAAATATGCAAGCCAGGAAAATGCAGCTCAAATAGGAGTTGCACAATGTGCAGAGAGAAAATTTGAGCATCAATGACTACCACATGAAGGTGAAGAAAATTGCAGATGCACTTGCTTCCATTGGGTCGCCAGTGGAAGATGATGATCTAGTTTCTATGACCTTGAATGGTCTAGGAAAGGATTATGCACAGTTCCAGACATCCATTGCCGTCTGAGAAAAATTTCCTTATTTTGAAGAGTTGTTTGCTCTTCTAATTTCTGAAGAGCAGAGAAATGGGGGTGCATCTTCCTCGGGAGGAACTTCAAAAGAAACTGTCTTCTACTCAAATGCTAGAAGAGGTAGAGGCAGAGGTAGAGGAGGCCGATCTGGAGGCCGTGGTAGAAATCAGAATATGCAACAAACTCAAGAAAACCAGTCCTATGGAGGACGTGGTAACTCTAGAGGCAGGGGGAGCCAAAGAGGCCGTGGTGGATGGCAGAGAGTTAAAAATGCAAATAGCAATGTTGAATGCTACTACTGTGGTAAAATGGGTCATATGGCTAAAGACTGCTACAAAAAGCAGAATGACATTATGAATGGAAAATTGCAGCAATGCAATTATGCATCTTCTAGCAGACAGGGTGATGACAGAAATGAGCATCTATTTATGGTGCAGCACATGACCAATTCTGTGACAAGTGCAGAAGAACGAAATGATGTGTGGTATGTTGACTCAGGTGCATCAAACCACATGACAGGTCATGCAGAATGGATGCAGGATGCAAGGAAAATGAAAAAACCAGGATTTGTGGAGACTGGTGATGATACTGCATATCCTATTGTGCAGATTGGTAAAATTCCTTTATCTATGCAAGTGGGAAAAAGAAATATCTGTCTGATGTATTTCATGTCCAAGAACCTAGTTTCTGTTGGTCAAATGGTTGAGCAGGGCTTGCAGGTCAGATTTAATCCTCATGGATGCTTTGTTGAGGATATGAAAAATAACGGTCGCTTGATAGCAAAAGGAAAGAAGAAGGGCAGGATGTTTATGTTGGATGTGGACAAGCCTGAATTGAGTGCAGCAATGTTTGCACATGGGAGCGGTGTAGTTGCAGATATTGATATCTGGCATAAACGCATTGGTCATGTTAATATACAGCGACTTAAATCAATGCAAGCCCAAAATATTGTTGCAAGATTTCCTAAATTCAAGGTTGCAGAAATGCATAAGGTTTGTGAAGCTTGTTAATTTGGAAAACAGGAAAGGAAACCATTTCCTAGAGAGTAAAAAGCCATTGGAATTAATCCACTCTGATGTGTGGACTACTAAAGCTGCATCTATTGGAGGCTGTCACTATTTTGTCACTTTTATTGATGACTTCAGAAGAAAAGTTTGGGTGTATTTTATGAAAAAGAAAAGTGAAGTGTTTGGGCACTTCAAAGCTTTTAAAGCTATGGTTGAAAAAGAAACAGGTCTGCAAATAAAATGCCTAAGGTCAGATGGAGGGGGAGAGTACTCTCAAATGAGTTTGCAAGGTTCCTGCACGAGCATGGCATAAAGCAAAAATATTCATGCAGTCATACCCCACAGCAAAATGGACTTGCAGAAAGGAAAAATAGTCATATTGGAGAGGTATCTCGAGCCATGCTAAATGAAAAAGATCTACCAGATTATTATTGGGCTAAAGCAGTTGCTACAGTAGTTTACATAATGAATAGGACTCCCACTGCAGCAATACATGGCATGACGCTAGAGGAGATGTATACTGATAGGAAACCAGACATTTCGCATTTGAAAATTTTTTGTTGCATTGCCTATGTTCATGTGCCAGATGAGTTGAGGTCCAAGATGGATCCAAAAGTTGAGAAGTGCATCTTTATTGGTTATTCTCTGCAGCAGAAAGGGTATAGATGCTATAACCCTTCTACTCGTAAGTTCACAGTGAGCAGAGATGTTGTTTTTGATGAGATGAGCAGCTGGTATAAACCAGTAAATGTGATGATTGATGTAGATGCACAAAATGGTAATGCTGCACAAAATTCACAGCAGCAATCACAAAATATCAATGGACCTGTAGTGTCCTCTAGCAGTGGTTCACATACTTTGCCATGGACAGGCAGATTGAGATCAGGAGAATCTCCTCAAAGCAATGCAGATAGTGGTACACAGGTATCACGAAAAGGAAAAGAGAAGGTAGATCAGCCCATGTTTGATGTGAATGCAGGTCACTCTTATGTGGATGGTGAATCCAGTGGCTCAGAACAGAGCATTGATGATGAGTTGGGTATTCCTTCTGTTGTTTCACCTGGAGTAAGGAAGACCAGGGATGTTTTGAGAGCACCTGGAAGTGAGCCTATTTTGCGCAGGTCTACCAGAGCTAGGTATCCTGTGGATAGGCTGAAATATGATGGATTTATAGCCATTCACTATGCCTATATGGTCAAAGCGATATAGGAACCAGAACCCACTTCTTTTGAGCAAGCCATGGGAAATGAAAAATGGGAGAAAGCCATGGATAAAGAAATGGATGCCTTGGAAGCAAATGCTACATGGGAATTGGTACCTTTGCCTAAAGACAAGTATGCAATTGACTGTAAGTGGGTTTATAAGATCAAGCACAATGCAGATGGTTTTGTGAACAGATACAAGGCAAGATTAGTTGTCAAGAGGTATGCACAGACATATGGCATTGATTATGAAGAAACATTCAGTCCGGTTGCAAGGATGTCAACTGTAAGAGCAATCATTGCTATGGCTGCATCAAAGGGATGGTCTTTATATCAGATGGATGTAAAGAATCCCTTCTTGCATGGTGATTTGCAAGAATAAGTCTTTATGGAGCAGCCACCAGGTTATGTTCATGCTGTTCATCCTGAGTTTGTTTGCACATTGAAGAAAGCCTTGTATGGCTTGAAGCAAGCACCTAGAGCATGGTCTGACAAGATAGGATAGTATCTTGTCACTATTGGCTTTCAGATCTCCAAGGCAGATTTCTCACTCTATGTGAGAAAAACAGAGAAAGGTATTATGCTGCTTGTCATTTATGTTGATGATTTGATCATCACAGGTGATAGTGATGAAGATATCCTTCATGTGAAAATACTATTGAAGCAAAAGTTTCAGATGAAGGATTTGGGAGAGCTGCGTTATTTCTTGGGCATTGAGGTGATTAGATCACCAAGTGGGATACAGCTGCGTTATTTCTTGGGCATTGAGGTGATTAGATCACCAAGTAGAATGTGAATCTGAGCACAGATTTAGGTGAGCTTCTGGAAGACCCTACTATGTATAGGTGCATAGTAGGAAGTTTGATTTATATGACTATTACCAGGCCAGATTTGAGCTATGCTATTGGATTGGTAAGTCAGTTTATGCAGGCTCCAAGGAAACTGCATTTGGATGCGGCTAGACACATACTCAGGTATGTGAAGTCCACATTGCAGTATGGACTATTTTATGAGGCTGGGGTTCAGATACAGCTGCATGGATACACTGATGCTGATTGGGTTTGTAGTATTTTTGATAGACGATCTACCAGTGGATATATGTTTCCTTTTGGGAGTGCTGCAGTCACTTGGAGCAGCAAGAAACAGCCTACAGTTGCCTTGTCGAGCACAGAGGCTGAGTACAGGGGTGTAGCAATGGCTGCATGTGAGGTAGCTTGGTTGCATAAGCTACTATATGATATGCATCAGTCTATAGATGGGCCAGTTGTCATTTATTGTGACAACATGAGCAGTATACACTTGGCAAATAACCCAGTTTATCATGCTAGAACAAAGCACATTGAGGTGCATTATCACTATGTGCAAGAGAAGGTTTTACTAGGTCTTATTGATCTAGTTTATGTTAGCACAGAGGATCAGGTAGCTGACATATTCACGAAGGCATTGGGTGCAGAGAAGCTGCGCAAGTTCAGAGACCTGCTTGGTGTGCAGGAAATAGGATTGAGCTCGAGGGGGATTGTTGAGATATCGAACTCCACTCGCGATATGCCAGGGTGACCGTTGTGCATTTATGTCACCGACTTGTTAAGCTACAGATGCAGTTGGTACACCGCCCACGAATAATAGTTGGATGATAGCTATCCTTATCTACACTAGTTCGTGGCTCAGTTAGTATGCCACCTTAGTTAGTTGAGTTTGGTTTGAGACCCACATATAGGGTTCTTCTATTTCTTTGTACGAGAGTTCTTTTGGCTTTCACAACTAAGAAGAGGAAAACTATTTTCAGCCTCCACCTTTGTGTGTATTCCCCCATTGTGTATGTGAGAAAGCTGCAAGTGAGACTCCTTCCCTCTCTCCCACTATCTTCACACCCTCAAGGAATTGTCACCATGCCAGTGTACCTCTAGCATCCAGGGAGAGACACATGATCTACATGGCTATTAACATGCTATGCGGAGTGCAAACTTCATCAACATTGCATTCCACATGATCATCAAGTCCAGGTCTAGAGGTGAGTCAATACGATATCCATGTCACCCATAAGTCACTTCCTTGCATTTTTTGTACTCTTGCATGCTGACCTCACAATCCACACCACACCTCACTTGTATACCACACATACACAACCGCCACTTCCTAACCCTTTCACTTCTCTCTCTCATCTTCCCACTTTTACTTTCCTTACTTTCTCTCTCTCATCTTCCTGTCGACCATCACCATTCGACTATCCCACTAACCGTTGCCATCCGATTAATCCGTTGATCGTTGCCATAGCACTATCCCATCAATCATTGCCATCTGACTATCCCATGCCATCCATTGCCTTACGTCATCCCCCCGGCCATGAGGATAGCAAAATCTATATAAATGGGCCCTATCCTGCCGGATCGTCACCATAGCAGTTATCCCAAGACTCTCTATCAGAAATGTCCAAGCCCACTACCTTCTTCCACACAACAATCCAGCACTCAGTATATGTCCTATCAAAAATCTCCGATGCATGATGACAAAAGTCTTCTACAAGGTCCTATCCTAGCCTCTATGCAACACCTTGTCATCAAGGAGGGGTATTGGCAATATGGATTGCAATCTTTTGTCATTTTTTTGCATGTACCTATTGCATTCCTAGTTTTCCTCATCACACTATCAGATCTTTCAGCTTCCTTGATCTTCCTTACTCTAATTGCATCAGCTCTCTTTGCTTCTCCCTGCTTCGCATCGCTATGGTGATCATGACAATGATGGAGATATCGACCTCGATGTAGAGGCTGACAATTTCTTCAATCGAAGAAATAACAACAATCAAGGCCGATGCCCCTTGGGAAAACTGGAACTTCCCAAATATAATGGTAGGGGAGATCCAGCCCGCTTCCTCTAGCATTTTGATGTCGCATGCCGAGCAAGTGGTGATCAATCCCATGAAACCAAGGTGGCTTTCTTCCCCATGGCCTTAACTGATGAAGCGTTTGAATGGTACCTAGACCTTCTCGTGGAAGAACGCGCCACATGGGACCTACTTCAAACAAAATTCAAACAATGTTTTCAAATAGAGAGGCTACAAGATGATCCCGCTCTCCAACTAAGCAAGCTCGAACAAGGCCGATGAGAAGATATATGCACGTACTTGGGTAAGATGAAGAGATTAATCGCTAAATGTGACCCATGCCCAGATGCAATGTACCTCACGGCATGGTTCATTGCAAGACTCAGAAAGAAAATCCAAAAGGATATGAAAAAGATGTGGGGGTTAAACGTCCGGCATGGTTCATTGCAAGACTCAGAAAGAAAATCCAAAAGGATATGAAAAAGATGTGGGGGTTAAACGTCACTGTGCCTTTACCTCGGTTATGTACAATACTCAAACACATATATAAATGAATGAAAAAGAAGATTAGGGTGTTCTGCACCCACCAAAACTTGTGTGGCTCTCTGTTTCTCTCTCTCCCTCTTCCGTTCTTGCTTCCATTGAGAGCACTCTCAACTGGTATCAGAGCCTGGGTGATCTAGCTGAGCGTGCGTGAATGCTTGGAAGCTCAGCAACTTTGTGGGAGGAAGGAGAAGCTTCCTACGATAATATGAATTAGGGAGAAGTTGTAACTCTCATATACATCTTGAAATTTTTAATTTTTCTCTTTTATAACTATAAAAAGTATAAATTTAAGCCTACCATTGCATAGATCATTAAATTTTGAACATTTTTCCTTTTTACAACTCCTCAATCTGAGCTAAGGAGCAAAAGTTATGACTCCTTCTGCGTAGGCTGTCCAAGGGTATTTCGCCGACGGAATAGGGTTGGGGCAAGCTCTTCAAACCATATTCCTCTGGCAAAATACACTTAGAGGGTCTATTAAAAAGATACTATTTATTTTTTGTAGGTCATCTCAAGGAACCGTAAAGAGGATATTTGCTCAAAATTTCATGATCCAAGCAATGGTGAAAGGAAAAGAAAGGAATTTTGAAAGTCATAAAATAAGTCACCACTTGGACATTATATATGTATATTATATAAAGGTATATTTATATCTATATCTATTTATCAATGTTTCATATTTACTTACATATTCCTTAAAATAATTTGGAATTTTTGGCTCCCCAAAAATGACTTGAGCCTATATATTTTGACCCCTCCCACCTTTTGTTCACTCGTTGCTTGGGGGTTTTTGCTCGGAAAATGGAACCCCCCAGTTGATTTGATGATCACCAATACACAAACACCTTTGTGGATGTTCACTCATGCACACCTATGTGGATGATCACTCAGATACACACACAAAAATATTCTAAGGCCCATCCACACACACTACAACTAGACCTTGGCTCTATTGAGAAATGATATCATCTGGTCTTGAATACAATAGCCACCAAGCTTTACAAATTGATCTTAGGTCAATTTTCACTTCATAAGACACACATATGAAATCATTCAAAGACATTTTACACACATATAAACCCTTTTGAAAACACATCCTCACACATTGCAAATCGACCCTGGGTCCATTTGATGATCACACACACACACACACACACACACACACACACACACACATTTGCATGCATGCATGCACCCGCATGTGCATGCACACACACACAATTCTTTCTTCCCTTTTGCGTTTACGTAGTTAAATTCTTTCACCTTCTTGAAAAACATCTTTTCTAACCTCTTCCCTGTCCTTTCTTCTATTTCCTCTCTCTACTTTAAATCTCCCCAATTTCCCTCTCTCCCAATCTTTCCCTAACTTTTAAACTAGTTTTTCCTTAATTTTTTCCTAATTCTGTCTTAATTTTTAGTATTATTCCATTTTTTCTAAAACTTCCCTTAATTCCCCAATCTCTTATTTCACTCTAATTAGTTCCTTCCTAATTGTTCTTATTTCTCTGTATTTTTTTCGAAATTTTTCCAAATGTTCCTAAACTTTTCTTCATTTTTCCTATTTTCCCTTTTTCCTCCTTTCTTGATTCTCCTTGTTTTCCCTTAATTTCTCCCAAGTTCTAATTTCCCCTAATCACCTCTTATTTTTCACTATTTAACCTAATTCTTTCTAATTTTTTTCTAAAATTTCCTTAAATTATTCCTAAGTTAATCTTAATTTTGTCCTAAATTTATCCTAACCTTGTCCTTAAAGTTTTTATTTAAATTTCTTAAAATCTTCTCCTTTAAAAAAAAAACACCCAAAATCTTCTCCTAATTTTTTGTTCTCTACCCTTCTACTCTCTGTCTCTATTACCTTCTCTTTCAACCCCCTCGCTCTCTCTCCTTCTCCCCACTCTCTCACTAACAATCCCTAAATTTTCCTAATTCCCCATATTTTTTCTCTATTTTTTCTTAAAGCTCTAATTTTTTATTTTTACTTTCTTCGAAATTTCTCCAAATCAACCCCCCAAACCCTTTCACCTATCTTCTCCCCTAATTTCTCCCCCTCTTCCCCCTAACTTTCCCTAGTTTCTTCCCTAGTTTTCACTTGCTTTCCCCCCAATTTTTTTTAATAAAACTTTTAAAACTAAACCTACCCCTCTACTTAACTACTCTCCCTTACTACACTCCCCCTAATTACACTCAACTACCCCAAACCCCTTCGCCTAAACTAAACCTAACTCTTGTTAACTCCCCCTCCCCTGCCCCGCCCCGACTACTCCTCTTCCCCTCCCTTGACTTTCTTTACAAAGCCTTTAAAAGGCCTCCTTCCATGCCTCTACTCACCAGCTGCTCTTGCTTTAATCCCTTCCCCTCCCGCTGTCCAAGCTACACAGTCCCTTGCCACTCTTGTGCCTACTGCACCTACTGCCTGTGCTTCTCCACTAACTGTACACTAGAATTAGTTGAAAAAATAGAATATATACAAACCCTTTTAGGGTTAGGGTTAGGGGATCTAACCCTTTCCTTTATAGCACTCTATAAGGTTAGTGCTATGCACATATGATCACGTGATGGTGCTATGCACACATGATCACATGATGTTGAGCGTGAACTCTCAACACCTTCCCTCAAGATCAACATCATGAAGTAGGCCTTCCCTCAAGATGATGATTCTGGGGAATCGAAGAAGGACTGAGCATTACATTCCATCACACCTCTTTAATGGGAATGTCCTTCCTCTGCATCAAACCAAGAGCTAGTCGGTGTTTCTCGAATAGCTCTTTACCGAGTGGTTTGGTAAAGATGTCTGCAACATTTTCTTTGCTATCACAATGCTGCAGTATGATGTCACCAAGTAACACTCTTTCTCTGATGAAGTGCTCTCTGACATCAATGTGCTTTGTCCTGGAGTGATATACTGGATTTTTGGCCAATGCTTGAGCCGATTGATTATCACAGTATATTGTTGTTGGCTTTGACTCATCAAAGTAATCTGTTTCTGACAATAGTCTTCTGAGCCATATAGCCTCACATGCACCTGTAGTGAGTGCTCTATATTCTGCTTCAGTCGAAGACAAAGAAACAGTTGGCTGTTTGTTTGACAACCATGATATAGCACCTTGACCAAGGAAAAATGCATATCCCTGTGTCGATCTCCTGGTCTCATGATCTCCAGCATAGTCACTATCACAGTATCCATGCAACCGTGGATGACTTCCTCTGTATTCTATCCCAAAGTGTCTTGTACCTCTGATGTATCTCAAGACTCTTTTGGCTGCATTCCAGTGAGACTGTTTTGGATTTGCCATAAACTGTGCTAGTGAGCTTACTGCATAACAAATATCTGGCCGTGTGATTGTCAGATATATAAGAGATCCAATGAGTTGCCTGTAGTATCTGTCATTGATTGTAGGCTTTTCTGAATCTTTAGTAAGTTTCAAACTCTGTTCCATGGGAGTGGCTGCAATCTTGCAATCTGCCATATGAAACTTCTTCAGGAGACTGTCAACATATTTGAGCTGACTCATGAATGTGCTATCTGAATCTCTCCAGAACTCAATTCCAAGACAATAGTGCATAAGTCCAAGATCTTTCATGTCGAACTCTGCAGATAAGTCTTGTTTTAATTTTCTGATGAAGCTATCCTTGCTTTCTGTCACAATCAGATCATCTACGTACAAAAGTGCAATAGTAATATCTTCCCCTTGAACTTTGTAGTAGAGAGTATGATCTGCAGTGGACTTCATGTATCCCAGATCAGCAAAATACTTGTCAATTCTGCTGTACCAACTTCTGGGTGCTTGCTTTAAGCCATAGAGACTTTTCTTGAGATGGCAAACCTTGTTCTCTTTTCTTGGTTCAACATAACCGGCTGGTTGTTGCATGTAGACTTCCTCGTCTAGATAACCATTGAGAAATGCATTCTTGACATCGAACTGATACACATTCCATTTACTGAGTGTCGCTAGTGATATCAAGAATCATATGGAATCCATCTTTGCTACTGGAGCATAAGTCTCATCATAATCTTGGCCCTATTGTTGTGCAAATCCTTTTGCAACTAATCTGGCTTTGTATCTCTGAATACTGCCATCTGGATTGTACTTCACTTTGTATACCCATTTGTTGGCTATGGCCTTCTTTCCTGGTGGAAGGTCGCATAATTCCCAAGTGTTATTTTTATACAAAGCATCCATTTCTTCATTCATAGCAGTTTGCCATTCTGGCTTATCTACTGCGTCTTCTTCTGTAGCCATGATGGTATTCATAAGAGCATAGTTGGTGGTTTCCACCTGAATTGCTTTGCCTTTCTGAGCATATGTCAATCTGGCTGGTGGTCTGCTTTCCCTAGTAGACTATCTGAGCTGCTGTGGCGCTGCTTGGGGTGTTGCTGGCAATTCTTGCTCTTCTTCATCAACCTGTTCTGTAGATGACTGTGAAGTCGATGCTTCTATCTCCTGTGTAGGTGAGGTTTTCCATGCTGATTCCTCATCAAAGATTACATCTCTGGAGATAATGACTTTGCGGTTGATGGGATCATACAATTTGTATACTTTGCTTTCTTCACTGTAGCCAACCATGATGCATTTGCGTGACTTTGCATCCAATTTCTTGCAATGATCATCATGTATGTGGGCATATGCTATGCAACCAAATATGCGGAGATGCCCAATGCGTGGCTTGTGTCCAGTGAATGCTTCATAAGGAGTCATACCTTGTATCGGTTCGGTAGGAAGCCGATTAAGCAAGTAGTTAGCTGTAGCTATTGCTTCTGCCCAATACTGATTTGGAAGATGCTTTTCACTAAGCATTGCTCTAGCACTGTCTGCTAAAGTCCCATTCTTCCTTTCAGCTCTTGCATTTTGCTGAGGAGTATTTGCACATGTGAATTGTCTTCGAATGCCGTGATTTTTGCAAAAGTTCATGAATGCTGAAGACATGTATTCACCTCCTCTGTCTGATCTCATGACCTTAATCTTTCTGCCTGTTTGGTTTTCTACCATGGATTTGAATTCTTGAAATCTGGCAAACACTTCAGATTTCTCTTTCAGAAAGTAGACCCAACAATATCTGCTGTAGTCGTCGATGAAGGTCAAGTAATAAAGTGAACCATTGATGCTGCGGGTCTGGGCATAACCCCATACATCTGTATGAATCAAATCAAGAATACCTCGTGCACGAGAGGTACTTCTGACAAAGTTGGTTCGCTTTTGTTTGCCGAAGCAGCATGCTTCACAAACTTTTCCAAGAAACTGTAGCTTCGGAATCCCAATTGCCATATTCTGATTCCTTAGATCTAACAAGTACTTGAAGTTTACATGACCATATCTCTTGTGCCATTTTGCAGATAGTGGCATCTGTTGCATTTGAGCTGACATGGCATGCTTATCTGGTACTGTAGCTAGCATCCTGTATAAGCGTCCTTCCTTGACACCTTTTGCTACTAGCTGACCTCTTTTGGATTTGTCTCTGATAGTGCATTCATCACCGTCGAAGATGACTTTGTAGTTGTGTTCCGTCATTTGACCTACTGACAAAAGGTTCTTGCTGAGCTTCGAAACATAGAGCACATCTTTGACTAATCCTTTTGTACCAGTGAAATTTTTCATAGGGATAACACCTGTCCCTTGAACCGGATTCGGTGTATTGTCTGCTGTGTAGATGACATTCTTTTGACCTTCTAATGGCTTCATTTCTGTGAACCATTCCTGATGATTTGTCATATGAGATGATGCACCGCTGTCGATGTACCAAGGATCCTGTTCCACTTGGTCGACTTGATAGCTGAAATCCTCTTTGGGATTGAAATCAGTGTCTAGGTGCATTGTATCAGTCTGATGCAATTCCTCACTTGCAAGAAACATATTGCCATGTTCATTTGCAAAATGACTGTGACTAGAATGTCCACCACGATGATTTCCTCTTCCTCGGGAATTCCCTCGATTACTGCTGGATTGACCACCTTGGTCATACTGCTTCTTGCGGCAATCTCTTTCATAGTGTCCAAACTTGTGACAATAGTTGCATTGAATGTTTGACACATTGGTGGATGCATTCCCTCGTCCTTGGAATCTTCCTCGGTTGGAATAATTTCCTCTTTGCTGATTTTGGTGTTGCTGAGGATGATGCTGATGCTGATGCTGATTTTGACTTTGTTGATGATGACCACTTTTCTGGTATGATCTACCTCTGTTTCTGCCTTTGCCTCTGCTTCTGTCTGAAGCTGTGAATGCCTGATCATTAGAATGACCTTTACGTGCTTGAATGGCCTGAGTCCTGAGTTCTTCACCAAGTAGAACTGACTGAAGTTCTTCCAGTGTTGGAATTTGCCGTTGGATGGCAATACTCTGGACTAGATTCTCATATCCTTCTCCTAGTCCATTCAGGATTACTTGAACCATTTCTACGGGATTCATAGTCTCTCCTGCTGCTGCAAGTTGATTGTTGTAGTCTTTGATGCGGAGTACATAAGCATGATTGGTTTCATTGCTATTTCGGAAACTCTGGTTGATCTGGTTTCTCAGGGTGAGAATCCTGGATGTGTTCTTGGACTCGTAGAGAGCTGCGAACATATCCCATGCTTCTTTTGATGTCTTGACTGTGTTGAGCTGTCCTAGCATGACATCTTGCACATTCTACTTGATCAGGTGATAGGCATACTTGTCTTTCTTATCCCATTCTGCTTGAGCTCGGGCAATGGCAGGATCTGCTACTGGTGTGGAAACTGTTTGTGTAGATGTAGATCCCGATGTAGATCCCGTTGCTGGTGCTGTGACAACAGATGAAGAGCTACTGGTGGCTGGATCGGCCAATGGTCTAGGTATGGATCCATCGACATACTCCCATTTGTCCTGAAGCACAAGAATGGTCTCCATTCGGTATTTCCATGTACCGTAATTGGAGTTGTCTAACTTAGCAGATGCCTCCAGATTGAGGTTGCTAGTCGACATGGTGCAAACAATGTACTCAAAAAGTGTCCTGAAAAAACTCTGTATGAATCAACTGCAAATACACTGAAGATGCCAAGTGAAATCTCTGTACCGTCGGTGAAGATAGAACTGCAGTATATAAGATCTGATCTGTATTACAAGGCTTATGGCAATGATGCCAGGAATAGCCAAGACGCTTTACAAGGCTGAAAAATGATGTGCACGATGCCGTGAGATAGCCAAATAGGCTTTACAATGGTGGCATGTGTGTGTGAAATCAAGTGCTATCTGCCCACTGAACCAATTTGCAATGCCTTTGAACTCTGAAGTCTGCTCACTGAACTAATGAACGTAAGGTTTCAGGTAATGTAATGATGTGAAATCGGATGTGAGCGTATGGACTGGGTACTAGTCGGGAATTTTGGGCATGGCTTAGATTGGCAACTTGGGGAATTCAAAGCATCCCCTCTATGGCGATCTAGTCTACTCTGATCTAGATCTAAACCAACCGTCGATCGATGAAAGAGCAGCAAATAATTCCTTTTCTTTTGTTCTTTTTAAGTGCTGGGTCAGATGCGTCGATGTAGAGGCAAATGTGCGTGAAGGAAGTGGTTTTGTCGGCGAGGCTCAAATGTGAGTGTAACTTGCACTGAAATGTGCGCGTGATGTAACGAGCGTGTAGAGCACAAAAAATTGAGCGACTTTCCTTTTTGGAGCACCCTCAAATTCTTCCTGGATCAAGAGATATGACTTGATCTAGGTGGAGGGGCAAAAGGAGTGCAAATGGTGCTCAATGATGATGTGTCACTGTGAGTCACATGCAGTGATGATGTGGCACTGTGCTTAGCAAGAGGTGTGCCAGTGAAGCTCTGTGCTGAGGTGGCAGGAGTGTGCACATGCAGTGTGTGCACAGTGTGCCTGGCAAGGGACTATGCCTACAGAGGGTCGGTGCTGACTGGACTGCTGAGGTGGCACAGATGATGTCAACAGGGTGACGTGGCAATGCTGACATGGCACTGATGACGTGGCATAGGTGATGTGGCACTGATGATGTGGCCTGGTGACGTGGCACAAATGACATGGCACTGATGATGTGGCACAGGTGACATGGCACTGATGATGTGGCACTGATGATGTGTCAGTGCTGATGTGGGATGACCTGGCAGTGGTGACGTGTCAGCTGACGTGGTGCTAGTGATGTGGCACTGTGGATAAGGGTGCCACGTGGCTGGTCCTTGACCAAGCTCTAGGGTGTGGTGACCCTGAGGATAGGGTCCAAGTCAGCTGGCATGGGTCGTAAGAACAACGATCGGAATCTTTGAGATTCTGACGGAATCTCAAAGATTCCATTTTCTTCTTCGATGGAGCTCTGTGGGCTCTCTGAGTCTCTGAGTCGCTGCAGGAGTCGGTCGATTGGCGGTGCTCCTGTCGGGTTGCGCTCCTTGGACGCGACCTTGCCTCGATGAGG